>NC_069502.1:717564631-717749631 GCF_027579735.1 Bombina bombina | reverse complement strand
ACAGAAGGGGACTCACAAGATGATGGTAGGTTACCTTTATGTCCTTGCAAAAGTGTTGTTCTCATAGCAAAAATTAGTTACTTGTAAAGTGAATTCATTCTCATCCTATTTGAATATCATCATTGAAATGTTGACTTTTAAAATAGCGAGTTTGATATCTCCTAGCACTATATTAGTGTTACTCATTTATCCATTGGTTTAGATGCCACCATTTGAAACATGCTGACATTGTGAACGCAGATTAAACACTGGTCTCCAAGGCTGGGGTATAACCGTCCACCTCTGCTGAGGAGGGGTAGTTGTCAAAATACATCCATTGTGTTAGAGTAGAGCAGGA
Source organism: Bombina bombina (assembly GCF_027579735.1). NCBI lineage: Eukaryota > Metazoa > Chordata > Amphibia > Anura > Bombinatoridae > Bombina > Bombina bombina. The sequence goes on along the minus strand of NC_069502.1, from coordinate 717,749,294 downwards.
ATTTTGCTTTGTCAATTACCCTACAGGTAAAACTTTTGTTTCAGAGACTGGACAATGTGTTACTGAAAATATAGACATGGTTCAGATTGGAACATCTAAAACAATCTGGCTTTATTTAACAACCACATTTTAATACCAACATTCAGATAGTAAAGAAAACATGTAACTATAGACGATTAATACATTCAGATTTACTGATGGCAGTTTATCTTATTTTTTTTTTGTCAAAAATGTTGTTACATTGCTTCATCTATTAGCGTAATCTATTGTATGGCGGTCATATCTATTTGCCATTTATTAATAAAAAAAAACAGATGTATTAATTAAAGGGATATGAAACCCACATTTTTTTTCTTTTATGATTCAGACAGAGCAGGCAATTTTAATCAACTTTCTAATTTACTCCTATAATTCATTTTTCTTTGTTCTCTTGGTATCTGTATTTGAAAAAGCAGGAATGTAAAACTTGGGAGCTGGCCCATTTTTGGCTCCTTACCCTGGGTAGTGCTTGCTGATTGGTTGCTACATTCCTGCTTTTCAAATAAAGATACCAAGAGAACGAAGAAAAATTAATAATAGGAATAAATTAAAAAGTTGCTTAAAATTGCATACTCTATCTGAATCATGAAATAATAAATTTTGGGTTTCATATCCCTTTAACAATTTTAGTTCATTTAGAAATATTAGAAGGTCCGAAACATCCAAGATTCTTTACATTTTTAAACAACACTGCAATATCAGAGGTTTTTTTTTTCTTTCCATTCATAGTGGAGCTTGCTGTAGATGAACCAGAGGAAGTCATACCAGCTTGTGACCCTTTAGGAACGAACTCATCTGATGAGGAAATCAAAGAAGAGTGTGTCGATTCCCCTGGTTTTACAAACCACGGTTGGCAAGGTAAGACTTCTCTCATTTTATCCGTGACTAAGTGGTCTTTCAATATCCTTCCAACATCAAACTAAATAATTACATAATAATTATGATGAATAACAATATAATAATAATGGTGTGGAGTTTGCCAAAGGATCACTGATACTTATTAAGATGTCATGGTAAAAAGGACACTAAAGCCTTTTTTTATTTGTTGGACTCAAACAGGGACAGGAGAAAATAAAAATATGTTTTTATGGGTCATGGCAATGTCCACCAATGCATCTGTGGGTTTTTGCTTATCAGCTAATGGCATTCTATCACACAGACCAGTGTTGCTCAAACATGCACTTTCTGTTAGTTTCTAAATGAAGTAACCATCTTTAAATTAACCTTTTTCTTATGCAAAGAAGTGTTTAAATAATGTTCTTTCATATACATGATATTATTTTATCAATTTTATGGCCCTTTAATAACCCTTTGAGTGCTAAGCACGTTTCCACCTGGGTGCTAAGATTTTTTTATGTTTTTTCTATTTTTTAAACATTTTTTTTTTTACATTTTTTTAAAAAAAAATTCAGACCCCCAAGACTCACACTGTTGGAAATGTTAGGCGACTACCTTTCCAATGGTGGGTCTTGGGGGTCTGTAGCTGCTTAGATGCCTGAGATACAGGCTTCTAAGCAGCATGCCCCCTGCTCCTATACTTAACATTGTTATGTATAAATAAAGTTGCGCGGTGACGTCATCACGTTATTGCGTGTGACGTCACAATGCAAAATGGGAAGCCCCGACGATGCCTGTCACTCTACAGGCACGATCGCCGGGGTAGGAGCGGGTGGGAGCCCCCAGATCTCCCTCAAGGTGGGAGAGTGCTAGCGATGGTTCTGAGCCGTCGTTAGCACCAGAGTGGGAAACTTTATGACGTCTCAGAGCCGTCGTTAGCACTCAAGGGGTTAAGGTACTAGATTTAAAAAAAAAAAAAAAAAAAGCAGTACCATATTTTATATTTTCTAAAGGGAACGATCGCCGGGGTAGGAGCGGGTGGGAGCCCCCAGATCTCCCTCAAGGTGGGAGAGTGCTAGCGATGGTTCAGAGCCGTCGTTAGCACTCAAGGGGTTAAGGTACTAGATTAAAAAAAAAAAAAAAAAAGCAGTACCATATTTTATATTTTCTAAAGGGAAATATTAAGAAATAGACAAAAGAAGGGTACTACAGTTAATGCAGTATTCTGATATTGTCATATACAGTGCTTATTATATGTTCCCATCTATAGTCAAATCAAGGACTTCTGTAATTCTTCAGAAACAGAACTGCCACATCTGGGGTTTTTTAAATTCATTGATAGCATTATGTCCTTAAACTGTGTCATTAGTAGCAAATGTGTTTTTTTAGTAAGGTAGTACATGTGTATTTATACAGTTAAGGTAGCCTTACTATTTAGTGTAGCAAACTGTAACCTTAATCTGCTCTAAATAGCTTGTTTATTTGTAGATCTTGAACAGTTGGTTTTCGGCTCTACAAATGCGAATGTGAAGATGAGAGGACAGAGCGTGGATTCTCTTGACCAGGTACTTGCTTATTATTTATAGATATTTTAACTGTTTTTTAAAGAACTGTCACATCCAGTTCTTTAAATAAAATAATCAAACCTTGTTTTTATTTCTTTTTTTAAAATAATTTTACCCCTTTGTTTGGAAGATTTAGTTGTGTACCCGCAATAGTTTCTTGTGTTACTTACAAACCTTTTATACAGAGAAAGGAGAGTATACGTTTTAAACAACTTTCAATTTTGACTTTTTTTATCTAATTTGGTAATCTTTGTATCTTTTGTTGAAAAGCATATCTAGATAGGCTCAGGAGCTGGGAGCTAGCTGCTGATAGGTGGCTGTACATATATGCCTCTTGTGATTGGCTTAACAATGTGTTCAGCTATTTCCCAGTAGTGCATTGCTGCTCCTTCAAGAAAGGATACCAAGAGAATAAAGCAAAATTGATAATAGAAGTAAATCACAAAATTGTTTATAATTGTATACTTTATCTAAATCATAAAAGAAAAAATGTGGGTTTCATGTCCCTTTAAGTGGTCAATTTGGCTCTCCCGCCCGCCATATTGCCAAATTGATTGACAGATGACGATTTGTAAAATAATTAATCCTTGTAAACAAGGATTGGTTCTTTTACGAATCGTCATCTGTCAATCAATTTGACAAAATGGCGATCGGGAGAGCAGCGCTTATCGTCGCAGTGGTAAATAGGTACAAATTCTGCAAAATATATTTATATAAAAGATTTCATGAATTAAACCCCTGTTAATTTTTAAAAGTCTATCCAATATCGTCGGGCACTATTAGTAACTTGACATTCACTTTAAAGCCAGTTAGGTACAGATATGTATGTGGCAGGGTTAACCATGAGAAGACTGCAGTTTCCATATCAGATTCTGAGAATTAGAAAATTTACAATTTTAAGAGCTAAATAACACAAAAAAGAGGCACAATTAACAATGAAAATGTTTTGCAAAGTTGCTTTCCTGCTAAACATTTTATATTAACATCGCAAGGTGTTTACTGTTCTTTAAAGTCTGACAATGTCGTTAAGAAGCAGCTGCCTGACATCTTTAGTGTTACAGTTGTATTTTTTCTACTTGAAAATGTGTCTATTTCCAAATATAATAAAACAAATAATTAATGCCTTATTTTAACATACTATGCTCATTGCGTGAAGGGTATTCTAGTCCCTAATATTCACTTCCAGGCAGGTGCGGACTGAGACCAATCAGGGCCCTGGGCAAAAATTAGGGAAGGACCCCCACTTTCTCACACTGACCCAAATGTATGCAAATGAACATAGTAGCCTCCCTGTCCTTTCCCCACCAGGCCCCAAACGTCAAGGACTAGAGACAGGGCCAACAACCTCCAGGGCCAGACCCCACACTCCATGGCCTTCAAAGCGACACCCAACAGGGCCCCCCTACTCAAGGCCCCCCTGAGCAACAAACCCCACATCCAGACACAAGGCCCCCTACTCTGGGGCAAGGGCCCCCACTAAATCCACAATTAACTGTTTAGTTACTGATGGGGCAGCTGTCAGCCACTTCTTAAGCAGCACACCAGGAGCCATGGAGCTCCCCTACATGCCTTGGTCTAGGTCCTATTTGCCTGGCTGATCAGTCCGCTCCTGCTTCCAGGTGCTTTTAAATCCTCGATTATAATTACTTTTCACAATGTAAATTACAAGTATTTAATCATCATCTGTAATTTTTACAGGTCAAAGTTTCAAAACCAAGAAATTCCACTGATCGTTACAGTCAAAGCTTAGACGATGTGCGCATTTATCAGCTGAATCATCCGCTGTTTCCCACCACTCTTACCTCTGATACGTCACAAAGCTATACATTTGGGTGTGCGGTAGAGGATAAAATAATAGATTACGGGTGTACGTACACAACCGCAGACTGCAAGATGAAATCTGCCTTATATGGAAAGAGGTCCATGAACTGCCTATCTCTGGACCTTCTCGGAGAGGACCAACTACTGGAGTTTATTCTGTAGGGAAAAAAAGTGTCTGAAATCATTTAAATGAGATGATCTAGTAGGCAGGTTTTACTGTCATCAGTGGCTTCTGCATTCAAGATGTCAGTAGCAAGTGACTGCTCTTAATCTTTAAAAACAAGGTCAATATACCTCATGAACATATAACTCCACCATAGCCGGTCACAAACACATTGGCTTTGTTGCATGAAAATGAGGAACTTCAGGAAGCTGAATTCTTGTTCAAAGATACCGTGACTGACTGTGGCATGGGACTTAAACGTTCACTGGCAGAACATTGTTCTGATTTTATATCAAAGTATTATTCCAATGTTCATTTGGAACGTAACGACTACATTTTACCATGTAAATGTACATAAAACGAATAATACAATGTGAACATTTCAAAAAAAGAAAAATTACCCTTTTTCCTATTTTTTTTTATATAAATGTCAAATAGTATTTCATTACCAAGGTGGCATAAACAATGCCCAACACAGGTATTAAGGTTTGCGTGCAGATATATTTTTAAAATATTTCATTGGTCTTAATTTCTTTAATACATATGCAATAAATATGATATTTACTGATCACACTTTACAAGTGCCTTGAGAACTGAGGTATGATTATTAAGCCATACCACTTTGTATATAAATATTTTAAGTATTAATGTATTGTTATGAGGCAATTAATGTAAGTATGATTTTACTTTTGGATAAAATTGATTGTACAGAGAAAAAAAAGTCTCATCCATTTTATTTTACATTTTTTTTTTTTTTTTGCTTTTTATAACTTTGTAGAAAAATACAAAGACTCAAAGGTTATTGGCTGCTTTAAGCTAACCATGGTTTTTAGTACATTTGTTTTGTATGTACAAGTTGAAATCAAATTGTGACACAGATTTTGATGGATTAGAATGTTAAAAGGACATAAAATCCACAATTTTTCTTTCATGATTCAGAGAGAACATACAATTTTAAACAACTTTCCAATTTACTTCTATTATCAAATTGTCTTCATTTTCTTGTTATCCTTTGTTGAAAAGGTAAGTACAGGAGTGTGAATGTGGTTGCTGTACTATGGGCTAGATTTATCAAGCTCACTCTCAATGCACCTCATCATTCTTCTATTTGTTTGCCCCAGCTAGCCTTTATCAAAGTGTAGCTCTGCACCCAAATTTAATTAAAAAAAAAAAAAAAAAAGCTCAGTTGAAGTAAAGATAAATTCCTTCAATCAATTTAGTATTTGTGCCTTATTTACCATTAAAAATGTGTTTCTTTTACTATTATCAGAAATACATAAACATACATGTTTATGATTCCTATGTTCTTCCATTAGAGCAGGTGGTCTAACAGCAATATGGGTGCAATCGATGGAACCACGAGCAGCCAGCCACATTATAAAGTTTTTATTGTGTGCCATTCCTCCATAGTACAGGGTACATGTGTGTGTATGTATGTATGTATATTTAGATATTTAAGGATTGACGCCTTCAAAACCACACTCAAATACCTGGAAAATGAGGGCTGGCTCATGCCAACTACCACACTGGAAACTGCCTGAAATAAGCCAGTTGCAAGCAAGTGAAGCACAGACAATAATTTCAGCAACCCAGTTATTGCTCTTGTCCTCTTTGTATGTGGTTTGAGGCCATTAGCTATTAGAGCATGGTCTTTCTATTGATCCTGAAACGTTGTTTAATTTCATGATCCGTCAAGGCATCCATACCACACCATGGAAGGAATACCCTTGGCACTTGTTGCGAATAGAAACACCAGACAAAATCAAAAAGGATTCCATGATGTGCACACAACACAAGCTCAAAGAGAAATGATTTCTAGTGCTGTTCTCCACAGTATTTATGGAGAACCTTCTTGCGTGTAGATGGAGAATTTTAAGAATGCATTTGGTGCAAAAAAAATGATAAAGCAGTTAGTTACCAGTTGATTATACCAGTCAAACTATTGAATATTTGATTAAAACTAATTTAACCCTTTTTTGGGCCCACCGAGCACCTAGTCGAACACGATGCACCAAGTATGATTTCACTGTCAATTTACAAGATTTTTTGGTAAATAAATACGAGGATTAGATTGTGTGTACATTTTAGGGGCAAAAACAAGAGAAACTGCTTAAAGGGAAGGTAAATTTTTATGAATGAGTGCCCGTTTTTTAAAAATACTATTAAAAACAGGGGCACTTTCATTCATGAAAGTTTACATTACAGCAGTTTTGTTAAAATACCTTTTTCTTCCCAGCCGGACCAGCGATCCCACGCCCGCAGCTGCTCTGTACTTACGTCAGCAATGACGAATACAGCTTCCTCCAATCATGACTTCCCTCCCGAGCAAACATTTCCTGAGGCCACGCATTGATTGGAGGAAGCCGGTTTCGTTATTGCTGTGTAAGTACAGCAGGAAGAAGCAGGCGAGGTATCGCTGGTCCGGCTTGGAAGAAGACAAAGGTAAGTATTTTAACAAAACCACAGCAATGTAAACTTTCATGAATGAAAGTGCCCCTGTGTTTTTAATAGTATTTTTAAAAACCGGACACTCATTCATGAAAATTTACCTTCATTTTAAAGTCTAGCCCAAAATGACAGGAGTTTTGTAACAATGTTATACATTATCAAGAGCACTAGATGCACTATTTCCTGTAATCTAGTGGTCCAGACATATGCACGCTACCTATCTAGGTATCCTTTCAACAAAGAATAGTATGAGAATGAAGCAAATTTGATATTAGAAGTGATTGGAAACTTTTTTTTTTTTAAATTGTATGATTTATCTGAGTTGAAAGATAAAAATGTGTGTTCCATGTCCCTTTAATGTCCTCTATTGGTTGGTGTTAGTTGAAGTAGAAAATTGTGATATGATATAGCAAAGAAAATGTAAGGAATGTTTTACCATAGCTTTTATGTGTAAAATATGTTATCTTGTTTTTACAGAAAATTTTAACAAAAAGATTTAGTAGAACAATGTTTCAGTAAAATAGGGAAAATAAAACTGTAGTAAAACAGTGAGAAATCAATGGAATAATTGAATACACAAGTCTACATCTAAAATAACACATTTACTTTCTAGATTAAAGGAAATGTATTTAATAATATCTAAATTATTAACCCCCGGCAATAGCATTTTAATCATTTAAGGTTTTTTTTTTTAATAGTGGATACTTCTTTATTGTTAAAACGTATTAAATCTTTGCAAATGTATCCATAGATATAAATCAGTAAGTAGTACTGTCTTGTATACAAATATACAATAATATAATGTCATATAAAACCTATTTATAATTGTATTTGCTTGTCTAAAACTGGCTAATCCAATTATTCACAACTCGTAATCTAGTCCTATATTGGAAAACAACATGGTTTCATTAATTAGATTACCGTATGTAATTTTAGCACTAGAGACCAGCAACTTCACTGGGTTGTACATCTTACCTAGAGTTTTTTATTTGCATATAATGGTGGTAAAACACAGTAATGTCTGTAATTCCTCTCTATTATACCTTTTCCCAGTACACACAGACATGGCTGCACATAAACTTTCTCACAGGTTCCTCCTTCATGCAGCTAAAAAAAAAAAAAAAAAAAACATTCAAAGGTTGCACTGTATTTTTCTGTTGCCTTTGTTTGTGTAAAAACAATGTTTTGTTTTTTTTTACGTGGCCCTTTAATAGGAACAGTTAGACAACCCTGAAATACACTATTTTATTTTTGTATGCATTATTCTGTGTAATGTAAAGTATGTATCAACATTTATCATGTTATTACACTTTCATTTAATCCAGATTATGTAAACATTTTACCATTGATTTATTCATAATAGTAGATTTAAAAAAAAAAAAAAAAAACATTATTATATGTAATTAGGATTTGCATGTCCCAAACAGACGAATTTAAAAATATGACCTCAGGAGAATTTCAGGAGATTCCTGCATATTACTTTCTGCTTATATGGTTTTGGATATACGTTTTCACATTCCTAAAATAAATGTGGTTATATCTATATATTTTTTTTATTTTTTTAAACTGTTGAAAATATATAATGCAATAATAAAAATTGATTGCACACTTATGTATCTGAACCCAAAAACATATTGGACAAATTATATAAAAATGTTATTTAAAATTATTTTAACATAACTTGTATAAACAATAATATATCTGCTGAAAATAGTCTAGAAAACAGTTTTTTTTTCACCACATTCAAATTCAAATGTTATGTAGCTGAAATTATATGGAACATTTCATTTTTTTCTTCAAAGACGCTGAGAAAAAGGAGAGTAGAGAAGAAAGTTTTTTTTGTTTTAAAATGCATACAACAAAATGATATACATGAAGTACATTTCATTGTTCCAAGTGAAGGGTATGTGTGTGTATGTGTATATATACTGATTGATATATATATATATATATATATATATATATATATATGTGTGTGTGTGCGTGTATATATATATATATATATATATATATATATATACAGAACATTAAAGGGACAGTATACTGAAAAATAGTTTTTCCCTTAATGTGTTTACAATTGCTTTTTTACCAACTGCAAAATAAAAAATGTATGAAAATTAGCTTTTTAAGGCTTATTTGTGTATATTGAAGCTCTGATTTTTTGTTTTGAAGCCACAACCTAATAAAATGGGTTGAGCTTGTAGGTATAATCAGATCGCATTACTGTATCACATTGTGCACATATACCTGCTTCTTTATCTTATATCTGTCCATAAAACAATCACCAGTACTTAGAGAGAACAATGGAAAGTCAACATTGTATTACCTTATCTCTGCTATATCCCACTGGGAGTGTAATTTCTTCTGCTGGCTGTGTTTACAAATCTTATCTATAGCTTGGACCTGCGGCCACAAACTTTCAGAATAGGTGGGGATACCACAGGCTAAATCAGCTATTTCAAATGCCAATATAGGGGTAAAGGAACTACTTGTAAACAATGTAATACACTCCAGCAGGTTAAGTGGATCATTTTAAACAAATTAAAGGGGAGAAAAATTTTGAGTAAACTGTCCCTTTAAGCTATCTTTACACAGTGTTATCTTTTACACAACCTTGCACAAAAAATAACACACAATTTGATATTACAAGTATACGGTTAAATACTTTTTAAGCATTTTTAGTATGCCATATACTTTTCATTGCATTCGTACTGGTGAGTTAAAATAATAGTCTAGTCAAAATTAAACTTTCATGATTCGGATAAAGCAGGCAATTTTTAGCAACTTTCTAATTTACTCCTATTATCAGTTTTTCTTTGTTCTCATTGTATCTTTATTTGAAAAAGCAGGAATGTAATGCCCATTTTTGGTTCAGCACCTGGGTAGTGCTCGCTGATTGGTGTTTAAATGTAGCAACAAATCAGCAAGCGCTACCCAGGTGCTGAATCAAAAATGGGCCGGCTCCAAAGCTTACATTCAAATAAAGAGAACAAAGACAACTTGATAATAGGAGTAAATTAGAAAGTCTGAATCATGAAAGTTTTTTGTTTTTTTGACTAGACTATCCCTTTAAATATTGCACTCAAACAGAATCCAAAATACTGTTGTAAAATGTAGAACCTTTTAAGTTTTGAAGTAGTAGAGAAATCCACTGCAGTATCAGCTTAGCTATCAAGTGATATCTGACAATTGTATTGCTCATCCCTGTAGCAGTCTATTATGTGAGGGATTTAGCGCACAGCGCCATTCAACATGCTGATATTATCTCTGTGGTAAAAATAACTGTCTACTAGCATTAAAATAGAAGAGCTATTGATCAAGCAATCTTAACTCTAATTTGTACTTGTAATCTAGGCCTCTGTACGTATGTAATATGATGTCAGTGCCTCAGATTTCTTAGCTAGTATCCAGATTTTGCAAAATGGTTGTAACTGTGGTTCATGATAGCTTTTGAAATACCCTGTTAACTTTTTTTTTGTGAGCCTAAGGCATTGCTAGTAAAAACAGCATAGGCTGAAACATAAAGCATTTAACTTTTTATTATTTCTCTAACAAAAAAAAACAATATTTCATTGAATGCATGTTATTTGATCAAAGCTGTGAACATCTCTAAAACAAAACTTTATTGTTCAATAAGAGTAAAAACAGCATTTATATTTAAAGAGAAATGTAATGGATTTTTTTTTCTTTCTATAACTATGCATGTAGTCAATTATTTGTAGCTTTAGTATAATTATAATTTACATAAACTGTTTCATAACTGTTTTTATTATTTCATCATCTCTCCTTTCTATGAAAGGAATTTTTGTAATACAAATAAACGCATGTTACATAAACTTGATTGTTGCTGTCTGATTAAATTTAGATTATCAATTTTTGCTTGTTACAAACCTATGATGCAAATACACTTCTAAAATGTTGCCTGTGACCATTTCAGAGTATCTTGAACATGTGCAACATAATAGATTGATTTCAAATGGTCTTGGAATATTTGTGAAAATGACAAAAGGGCCATTTAGGACTTTATCAAGTTCCTTTAGGTGTCAGATCCAATAAATGTAAAATGTTCTTGAGAACCTGTTGAAATATATCAGGGAAATCGATTGTAATTGCCAAGAACTTTTCAGCCCTATGTTAAAAATAGGGCTTTTATTTGTGAGCTGAAAACATGATTGTGGCTCTTGGAAAACCCCCAAAAATGCACTATTGTGATTACGTTGAAACAAAAAGTGCTCTATTCAGGGCATAAACCCACCAAATTGATTGTAATAAACCCCTATGTTGAACAATTCATAATTTTAATATATTTTGCACTTTATGTAGAAAATAAGTAGGTATAAAATATCTAGAAATACAAATATTAGATACATTTTAAAATTACTCAAAGGTTTGGCTTAAAGGGAAAGTAAATCCTAGTGTTTTACAAACGCTAGGATTTACTATTGAAACAAATAAAGGGCACTTTTCATTCATGAAGTATAAGATACTTCATGTAGAAAGCTCCTTTATTTAATTCAATTGATCGCCGCTCTTAGCTCCTATAGCAGAGCACGGCTAAAAAAATTTCTGGCTAAGAGGTGACGTTTTCACCTCTTAGTCAATAGCCGTGCGGTAAATCCAGTTTCCATGGGCGCCAAGCCGGATTTACCGCATGGTTAGTGGCTAAGAGGTAAAAACGTCACCTCTTAGCCAAAAATTTTTTAGCCGTGGGCTGCTGTAGTAGCTAAAAACGGCGATCAATTGAATCAAATAAAGGAGCTTTCTATATGAAGTATCTTATACTTCATGAATGAAAGTGCCCTTTATTTGTTTCAATAGTCAATTCTAGCGTTTGTAAAATGCTAGTATTTACTTTCACTTTAACCCATTGTGGCAACATATGCATTGTATTTCCCCTAAACAAGCTCATAGCAAACTGAAAAACCCCCCATAAAATAGTACTAAATATTGTACCCATTCATTTTAATTTCTATATATTTTTTTAGTGCAGAGAAACATGGTCCTATGAGAACTATCATCAATAACACAAAACAAAATAAGGCTAGCAGTTATTGGGATGATCACTTGATAGCTACAAGGACATTAAACCACTTATTTAAATCGTGGGACCTATTTAAAACTTAGGGTATAATAATTAACGTCTCACTATTTAAATATATCAATAGAACCAATGCTGAGAGGTATTTATCGTTGTTATTACAATGATCTAGAAGCTGTTTAGACAATAGGACCACTCATTTGAAAGAGCAATTGTGCTGCTCTAAAATAAGAGGTCTCAAGTTTGTCACCAGAATATATTGTGGGAGTGGGGGGCAATATAGGTGATACCCCACCTGCCTGATGTTGCTCCCTATGTCTATGATTTTGTCAGGTGCCTAGTATACAGGGGATCACAGAAACTGGAGTCTCATACCCCTCTGTGTTATATAGATAGAATAGAATAAAAGTGCCACATTGCCCTTGTAAACATCTGGACAGTTTACATTGTGATCACCTAACAGAGAGAGGTGTGATTCCTCATTTATATGAGGGTAATTCCCTCTTTTACATGAGGTTTTTCATACCCCAAGAATATGCAGGAGCCCCTATATCCCCCACCATTTGTGCTAGAGGAACCTGTGAAAATGCATTTAAAATAGAGGTGTTTGTCCCTCCTGCAAAATGCAAGATTGAGGCTCCTTGAAGATGTAGGTGATGGCCATTTTAACTTTTTATCTTAAAGGAGCAAACTGCCCCTCGTTTGAAAAGGAAGACTCCCTACAAGTGGTGTGGGTGCTCAAATATAAGCTTTTAAAACTAAGCCCTCTTTCTCTTGGGTCTAGGCTCATAACCTATACTTGGTTAGCAGTAGGAAAATTCTGGTTGTCTGTGAGGTTACCTCGCCCCAGTGCAGTAACTTCACTTGTTCTGGTTTATGCCAATGATGGAGAATATGACTATGGACTCCAACTCAGTTTTTAGTATGGGGGAGGGGGATACAGAGTTTGGAAAATAAAGTGACTGTACCTGCACATGCCAGATGCACACTCTCTTGAAAGTCCAAGGACTAGTATCTGGATTTGATGCTTAAAGTCTCCCTACAATAGGACATGGGAACTGGGGAAATTTTGAAATACAGTTTTATTTTTATTTTTTAGGGGGGGGGGGGTTTACAGTTGTTCATGTGATATTTTCTAATCAGCTTTTTCAGTGATATAGCATATAATTTACTTGCCACTTTAACTAATAGTCATTCAATTAAGGGACAATAAACATTTTTTAGAATAACTGTTATAAATAATAAAACAACTTTATATATAATATATTTTCATTATTTATTTTGCCCCATTTTCATGTAATTTAGCTCTGAAATTGATCAATTTCTAATTCTCAGAACTGGAAATGCACCTGCTGATTTCTCAAAGCTAATTTACGTCCCTAATGACTTCTCAAAGCTAATTTACGTCCCTAATTGGCTTTAACTGATAAAATATGGAAAGCAATGTACTTTATACTAACTTTATAACTGTGGCTAGCCTTGTTGCCTGTAGATTAAAGTCCAGATTGATTCCTCCAAACAAGGCAAATGGTGGATTGAGTTTGGCAACTGAAAACTAATTGCAGTAAAAAGGATGTGAATCTGTTTTAAAACATTAAAATTTGACTAATTTGTTATTCTATAGCAACACAACAGAAATGTCTTGTAATTACAGGGTGTTTACTGTCCATTTAATATCCCTTTGGCAGGAAAAAATACAATATTTTAGAAACAAAACAATTGTGATTGATGATTATGAGGATGTTATTTCTGCAATTCATATCCAAAATAGCACAAATATATAACGTTTCTTCTAGATGCCACAAGAGGGCACTATTGTAGTTTTCATTTACCTTTAGTAAATGTCTCAACTGTCAAGATCTGACCTATTACACTGAAATGTTTCCTGTTATAACCCTACTACCATCCAGCATATTTGCCTCCTATATAAAAATGTGTACATTTTAAAGGGACATTAAACACAAAATAAATGTTAGACAGAATTATGTATTTTCTGCCATTTGTCCATCGGCCAATCACAGACTCATGTCTTGTGATCAGTTTTTGGAGCTGTTTTAGATATGTTAAAGAGACAGTAAAGTCATAATTCAACATTTATGATTCAGACAGAACATACAATTTTAAACTTTCTAATTTACTTCTATTATTTAATTTGCTTCCTTCTCTTGTTATCCTTTCCTAAAAGGTGTATCTAGGTAAGCTAAGGAGCAGCAAATAACCTAGGTGCTAGCTGCTGATTGGTGGCTGCATATATATACTGATTGTCATTGGTTCACCCATGTGTTTAGTTAGAAACCAGTAGTGCATTGCTGCTCCTTCAACAAATGATATCAAGAGAATGATGCAAATTTGATAATAGAAGTAAAGTGGAAAGTTGTTAAGCCCCTTAACGACCAAGGACGTGCCAGGCATGTCCTACAAAAAAATACAGTTAAGGACCAAGGACGTGCCTGGCACGTCCTCTGGGGTTTGAAGTGCTGGAAGCGATGGGGATCGCTTCCAGACGCTTTCAGGGTACTGCAATACCCTTTTTAACCCACCAATGCTGAGAGGTCTACTTTGTGGCCCTCTCAGCATCTGACATCGTTGGTGCAGATCGCTGGTGGGTGGGAGCAGCAGCAGGGTGGCAGGTGGGCGGCCCATCGATACTTCCTCTTCCTGTCACTCCAATGTGATAGCTTTCAGTCGTGATTGCGGCGCGTGCGCCATATTTGCACTGCTATATCGTAAATGTATGAGGAGGAGGGAGGGGGAAAAATACATGGGCAAGGGATCTGGGAGGGGGAGGGTGGGTAGGGTATTGAGGGGAGGCAGCTACACTACAGAAAACATTATATTTTACATATTTTACATATAAAATTAAAAACAAAAACATTTTTGGGGCAAATTGGGTACTGGCAGACAACTGCCAGTACCCAAGATGGCAGCAAATAGGTAGAAGGGGAGGGTTAGAGAGCTGTATGGGGGGATCATGGGGGTTGGAGGCTAAGGGGGGATCCAACAAGGCAGAATCAACATTAAAACATAAAAAAAAAAGCTTTTTATTTTAGTACTGGCAGACTTTCTGCCAGTACTTAAGATGGCGGTCATAATTGTGATGTGGGGGAGGAAAGGGAGCTGTTTGAGGGGGGTTAGGGAGGGATCAGGGGTGGGATGTGTCAGATGGGAGCCTGATCTCTACACTAAAGCTAAAATTAACCCTACAAGGTACCTAATTAATCCCTTAACTGCTGGACATAATACAAGTGTGGTGCGCAGCGGCATTTAGCGGCCTTCTAATTACCAAACAGCAACGCCAAAGCCCTATATGTCTGCTATTTCTGAACAAAGGGGATCTCAGAGAAGCATTTACAACCATTTGTGCCATAATTGCACAAGCTGGTTGTAAATAATTTCAGTAAGAAACCTAAAGTTAGTGAAAAAGTTAACATTTGTTTTTATTTTATAGCATTTGGCGGTGAAAGGGTGGCATGAAATATACCAAAATGGGCCTAGATCAATACTTTGGGTTGTTTACTACACTAAAGCTAAAATTAACCCTACAAGCTCCCTAATTAACCCCTTTAATGCTGGCCATAATACAAGTGTGGTGTGCAGCGACATTTAGCGGCCTTCTAATTACCAAACAGCAACGCCAAAGCCATATATGTCTGCTATTTCTGAACAAAGGGGATCTCAGAGAAGCATTTACAACCAATTGTGCCATAATTGCACAAGCTGTCTGTAAATAATTTCAGTGACAAACCTAAAGTTTGTGAAAAAGTTAGTAAAAAAGTAACCGATTGTTTTTATTTGATCGCATTTGGTGGTAAAATGGTGGCATAAAATATACCAAAATGGGCCTAGATCAATACTTTGGGTTGTCTACTAAAAAAAAATATACATGTGAAGGGTTATTCAGATATTCCTGACAGATATCAGTGTTACAATGTAACTATCGCTAATTTTGGGGAAAAAAATGGTTTGGAAATAGCAAAGTGCTACTTGTACTTATTGCCCTATAACTTGCAAAAAAAAAGCAAAGAACATGTAAACATTGAGTATTTCTAAACTCAGGACAAAATTTAGAAACTATTTAGCATGGGTGTTTTTTGGTGGTTGTAGATGTGTAACACATTTTGGGGATCAAAGTTAGAAAAAGTGTGTTTTTTTTCAATTTTTTCATCATATTTTATAATGTATTTATAGTAAATTATAAGATATGATAAAAATAAGGGTATCTTTAGAAAGTCCATTTAATGTCGAGAAAAACTGTATATAATATGGGTGGGTACAGTAAATGAGTAAGAGGAAAATTACAGCTAAACACAAACACTGCAGAAATGTAAAAATAGCCCTGGGGTTAAGGGGTTAAAATTGTATGTTCTACATAAATCATGAAAGAAAATTTTTGGGTTTCATGTCCCTTTAACACCCACAGGTTTTATCATGTTTCCATTTTTAGCAAAGTCTAAAGGCAATTCACTGTTAGAGATATATTTCTCTCTGTCTTTTACTGTAGAGTAATTAATTATTCACTTTATCTAGTTTTGTTTTCTAAATGTCTCATAGTCAAAGATATATATATATATATATATATATATATATATATATGTGTGTGTGTGTGTGTGTGTGTGTGTGTGTGTGTGTGCGCGCGCCAATAGCTAGCAAATTAAGATGAATTGTTAATTATGGCTGAGGGTTTAATGAGCAAAACCAGCTATTTCTGCCACTGGTTGATTTATGTGCTGCCTCTCTAACATTTTTTTTTCTACAAAGAATACTGCAGTAATATTTTTTTGTATTGGTTGTTTAAACAGGCATAATCATTTATTTTAAATGACAAAATAAAGGTAAATGATCAGTTTGTAAACAATGTAATATTCCCCAGTAGAGAACAATTTCCCATTAACCCCTTAACGACCGAGGACGTGCAGGGTACGTCCTCAAAAAAAAGGCAGTTAACGCCTGAGGACGTACCCTGCACGTCCTCGGTGTGGAAAGCAGCTAGAAGCGATCCTGCTCGCTTCCAGCTGCTTTCCGGTTATTGCAGTGATGCCTCGATATCGAGGCATCCTGCAATAACCATTTTTAGCCATCCGATGCAGAGAGAGCCACTCTGTGGCCCTCTCTGCACCGGACATTAACGGCTAGGTTCGTTGGTGGGTGGGAGGCGGGTGGCGGCCATCGATGGCCCTGGATGATGCTGAGGGGGGCGGGATCAGGGGCGGGGATGCCGGGGGGCGCGCACGGGCGCGCGCGTGCACGGCAGGGTGGGGGCGGGCGCGTGCACGGGAGGGAGCGGGTGGGAACCGCTGCACTACAGAAAAAGTAATAGTAAAATGGACAGAAAAGGGGAAAAAAAGTTGGACAAAAAAAAAGATCAGGCAGGTGGTGGGGGTTGGTCTGTGGGGAAGGGGGAAGCTACACTACAGAAAATAAAAATAAAAACAAAAAAAAACTTTTTATTTTGCAAAATGGGTACTGGCAGACAGCTGCCAGTACCCAAGATGGCCCCCAATAAGGCAGATGGGGAGGATTAGAGAGCTGTTTTGGGGGGGATCAGGGATGTTGGGGGCTAAGGGGGGATGCTACACCACAGCATATGTAAATATGCTTAAAAAAAATAAAAATAAAAAAAACTTTTATTTTAGTACTGGCAGACTTTCTGCCAGTACTTAAGATGGCGGGGACAATTGTGGGGTGGGGGAGGGAAGGGAGCTGTTTGGGAGGGATCAGGGGGTCTGATGTGTCAGGTGGGAGGCTGATCTCTACACTAAAGCTAAAATTAACCCTGCAAGCTCCCTACAAACTACCTAATTAACCCCTTCACTGCTAGCCATAATACAACGCCAAAGTCATATATGTCTGCTATTTCTGAACAAAGGGGATCCCAGAGAAGCATTTACAACCATTTGTGCCATAATTGCACAAGCTGTTTGTAAATCATTTCAGTGAGAAACCTAAAATTGTGAAAAATTCAACTTTTTTTTTTATTTGATCGCATTTGGCGGTAAAATGGTGGCATGCAATATACCAAAATGGGCCTAGATCAATACTTTGGGTTGTCTGCTACACTACACAAAAGCTAAAATTAACCCTACAAGCTCCCTACAAGCTCCCTAATTAACCCCTGCACTGCTGGGCATAATACACGTGTGGTGCGCAGCGGCATTTAGCGGCCTTCTAATTACCAAAAAGCAATGCCAAAGCCATATATGTCTGCTATTTCTGAACAAAGGGGATCCCAGAGAAAAATTTACAACCATTTATGCCATAATTGAACAAGCTGTTTGTAAATAATTTCAGTGAGAAACCGAAAGTTTGTGAAAAAGTGAACGATTTTTTGTATTTGATCGCATTTGGCGGTGAAATGGTGGCATGAAATATACCAAAATTGGCCTAGATCAATACTTTGGGATGTCTTCTAAAAAAAAAATATATACATGTCAAGGGATATTCAGGGATTCCTGAAAGATATCAGTGTCCCAATGTAACTAGCGCTAATCTTGAATAAAATGGTTTGGAAATAGCAAAGTGCTACTTGTATTTATGGCCCTATAACTTGCAAAAAAAGCAAAGATCATGTAAACATTGGGTATTTCTAAACTCAGGACAAAATTTAGAAAATATTTAGCATGGGTGTTTTTTGGTGGTTGTAGATGTGTAGCAGATTTTGGGGGTCAAAGTTAGAAAAAGTGTTTTTTTTTCCATTTTTTTCTCATATTTTATATATTTTTTTTATAGTAAATTATAAGATATGATGAAAATAATGGTGTCTTTGGAAAGTCCATTTAATGGCGAGAAAAACGGTATATAATATGTGTGGGTACAGTAAATGAGCAAGAGGAAAATTACAGCTAAACACAAACACAGCAAAAATGTAAAAATAGCCTTGGTCCCAAACGGACAGAAAATGGAAAAGTGCTGTGGTCATTAAGGGGTTAATTTAAGTTTTTTTATAACTTTTAAGCAATTGTAGTCATGAAAAAAAACAATATTTTGGAAATCTTATTTTAATTGTGAACAAGTTCCATAGTTAAAAAAGTGGTAGAAGGGGGTCGGAGCAAGCCGGGCATCTGAACGGTCGCACACTCAGAGAGCTCTGCTCAAACTTCATCTTCATCACATAATCAGACCGTACAGTTGTGCCCAAGACTACCCTAAATCATGGCTGAAGACCCATAGACCCATATTGAGAGATTCAAAGAGACAGAAAGGACCTGAAGGGATAAATCGGGACATTTTTCCACTACCCGCAGCAAACACATCAGCGGTGCACTGAGCGGCCATGCTGTAAGACACGTGGAATTTGCGAGGAGTGTCATTGAGAGCATACTAGTGTCCTCCGGTCTATCTACAGAGAAACAGTGCCAGACAGTGTTATCTTCACGCAGTATCATGGATCTCACAATGACAACTTTTGAATTAGAGAGCCCTACTCTGTTAGATTCTATAGCACACTGGGAGCACAGCACACTTCTCTCATTGGATTCTAATTATCGTGACCTCAAGCAGCTTTTCCAGGAGCTTGTCGCTACTTTGCAAGCGGAGATGAATGGCCAAGATGCGGATCCCCCTGCAGCATCTAACGCCTACTGTGGCCCTGATATCTGCACTGTTGCACCACCAGATGAGCTGCGTGACTTGAGAGACAACTTCTGTCGGGGAATCGCTAAACACGCTGTGACTCCTGAGATTACCACCCACTTATTTGGAGAGCTTTCTCAGACTTTCCCGATAACGACCCAAGCTCAGAGTATGTAGTGCCCTATGGAAGAAAAAGCAACTGACCTCCTGGATTCTTTACATGCAGCTTCTTGCTCTATCAAGGGAGCATTGTCAGTTCAGATAGACACTTCACGGAGCTTTTCTCCACCTTCCATTCCCAAAGGCCAACCTACCCTTTACTCACTACGGAACACCCGTATGCCAGGCCTGCTGCCATCTGAGGTTTGTTTAATGCCGGTGCAGTGTCACCTAGGCCTCCTGACAGTCGCATACTACATGAGACCCTCCATAGTCCCAGGACGATGGAAACAATTACTTGCCTTAGAGGTGAGAATTCTTGGAGCCACACTCACTATGTTCTGCTACAGGCTAGGCATTGGGTAAAATACTCTACAACACCCCATCCCTTAAAAGCAGATCTAAGACTGAGACTTTATTATTGTTTGCAGATGCAAATAGTTTTTGTAGTAGCTCTAGCTGGTTTGATCTAAAAAACCTAGTTTTACACAGTTGGATGACTTTGTTATTTCACTCACAAGTTCTTAATTAATGGCTTATTCTGTCAGACAAAAATTTGTTATACTTAATATATAGCTAGCTTGATATGAGCTAATTGAGATGGAGACCTTTTTATGTCGTTCCCCTATTACAGGATATAGAGTGGTGTAGAGGAAGACAAATATACAGTGAAGGACTATTATTGTAATATGTTAATGAGGCTGTCTTAGCTACACATTGTTATATATAAGTTAAATTGGTACGACTGCTTATAACACTCATAATGCCCCTCTGTGGATACACACAAACGACTCAATGTACTTACTAGCAATTTTGTAGTGGATATTCCATTTAATTCCCCCTAAGCATTAGCATAAGCGGTTACCTCATAGGGATACATTAAAGAAAGAATAGCACTATTCTTCTATGTTAGTTCGGCTGTTTAGACTTTTGTTTTATATCCACTCATTAACATATACAGCTATGCGGAGCTATTATTTAACTGCTGGGTGTCAGCTTATATTTAGTTTCCGACATATTTCCCATAACACAACAGAGGAGAAGCCTATTCAAAGAGACATTAGACTGTGGCCTAGATTTAGAGTTTGGCGTTAGCCGTCAAAACCAGCGTTAGAGACTCCTAACGCTGCTTTTGGGCTACCGCCGGTATTTAGAGTCAGTCAGGAAAGGGTCTAACGCTCACTTTGCAGCCGCGACTTTTCCATACCGCAGATCCCCCTACGCCAATTGCGTATCCTATCTTTTCAATGGGATCTTTCTAACGCCGGTATTTAGAGTCGTGGCTGAAGTGAGCGTTAGAAATCTAACGACAAAACTCCAGCCGCAGAAAAAAGTCAGTAGTTAAGAGCTTTCTGGGCTAACGCCGGTTCATAAAGCTCTTAACTACTGTGCTCTAAAGTACACTAACAACCATAAACTACCTATGCACCCCTAAACCGAGGCCCCCCCACATCGCCGCCACTCTATTAAAATTTTTTAACCCCTAATCTGCCGACCGCAAACCGCCGCCACCTACGTTATCCCTATGTACCCCTAATCTGCTGCCCCAATACCGCCGAAACCTACATAATATTTATTAACCCCTAATCTGCCACCCCCACTATCGCTAACACCTGCATATTTTTTTTAACCCCTAATCTGCCGCTCCGTACACCGCCGCAACCTACATTATACCTATGTGCCCCTAATCTGCTGCCCCTAACACAGCCGACCCCTATATTATACTTATTAACCCCTAATCTGCCGCACCCAACGTCGCCTCCACCTACCTACAATTATTAACCCCTAATCTGCCGACCGGACCACACCGCTACTATAATAAATGTATTAACCCCTAAAGCTAAGTCTAACCCTAACACTAACACCCCCTATATATATATATATAATTTAAATCTAACTAAATAAATTAACTCTTATTAAATAAATTATTCCTATTTAAAGATAAATACTTACCTGTAAAATAAACCCTAATATAGCTACAATATAAATTATAATTATATTGTAGCTAGTTTAGGATTACTATTTATTTTACAGGCAACTTTGTATTTATTTTAACCAGGTACAATAGCTATTAAATAGTTATTTACTATTTAATAGCTACCTAGTTAAAATAATTACAAAATTACCTGTAAAATAAATCCTAACCTAAGTTACAATTAAACCTAACACTACACTATCAATAAATTAATTAAATACAATACCTACAAATAACTACAATTAAATAAACTAACTAAAGTACAAAAAATAAAAAAGAACTAAGTTACAAAAAATAAAAAAATATTTACAAACATTAGAAAAATATTACAACAATTTTAAACTAATTACACCTACTCTAAGCCCCCTAATAAAATAACAAAGACCCCCAAAATAAAAAAATGCCCTACCCTATTCTAAATTAAAAAAGTTCAAAGCTCTTTTACCTTACCAGCCCTGAAAAGTGCCATTTGCGGGGCATGCCCCAAATAATTCAGCTCTTTTGCCTGTAAAAAAAAACATACAATACCCCCCCCAACATTACAACCCACCACCCACATACCCCTAATCAAACCCAAACCCCCCTTAAATAAACCTAACACTAAGCCCCTGAAGATCTTCCTACCTTATCTTCACCATGCCAGGTTCACCGATCCGTCCTCCGAAGTCTTCATCCAAGCCCAAGCGGGGGCTGGCGATCCATAATCCGGCTGAAGTCTTCTATCAAGCGGCGGCTGAAGAGGTCCAGAAGAGGCTCCAAAGTCTTCATCCTATCCGGGAAGAAGAGGAGATCTGGACCGGCAACCATCTTGATCCAAGCGGCATCTTCTATCTTCATCCGATCCCGAACGGCTCCATCTTGAAGACCTCCGACGCGGATCCATCCTCTTCTTCTGACGTCCAACTGAAGAATGAAGGTTCCTAGTGTTAGGTTTAATTGTAATTTAGGTTAGGATTTATTTTACAGGTAATTTGTAATTATTTTAACTCTTTTAGCTATTAAATAGTTCTTAACTATTTAATAGCTATTGTACCTGGTTAAAATAAATACAAAGTTGCCTGTAAAATAAATATTAATCCTAAAATAGCTACAATATAATTATTCGTTATATTGTAGCTATATTAGGGTTTATTTTACAGGTAAGTATTTATCTTTAAATAGGAATAATTTATTTAATAAGAGTTAATTTATTTCGTTATATTTAAATTATATTTAATTTAGGGGGGTGTTAGTGTTAGGGTTAGACTTAGCTTTAGGGGTTAATCCATTTATTAGAGTAGCGGCGAGATTAGGGGTTAATAATTGAAGTTAGGTGTCGGCGATGTTAGGGAGGGCAGATTAGGGGTTAATACTATTTCTTATAGGGTAATTGAGGCGGGAGTGAGGCGGATTAGGGGTTAATAACTTTATTATAGTAGCGGTGAGATGCGGTCGGCAGATTAGGGGTTAATTATTGTAGGTAGCTGGTGGCGACGTTGTGGGGGGCAGATTAGGGGTTAATAAATATAATATAGGGGTCGGCGGTGTTAGGGGCAGCAGATTAGGGGTACATAGGGATAACGTAGGTTGCGGCGGTGTAAGGAGCGGCAGATTAGGGGTTAATAATAAAATGCAGGGGTCAGCGATAGCGGCGGCGGCGGCAGAATAGGGGTTAATAAGTGTAAGGTTAGGGGTGTTTAGACTCGGGGTACATGTTAGGGTGTTAGGTGCAGACATAGGAAGTGTTTCCCCATAGTAAACAATGGGGCTGCGTTAGGAGCTGAACGCTGCTTATTTGCAGGTGTTAGGTTTTTTTTCAGTTCAAACTGCCCCATTGTTTCCTATGGGGGAATCGTGCACGAGCACGTTTTTGAAGCTGGCCGCGTCCGTAAGCACCACTGGTATCGAGAGTTGCAGTTGCGGTAAATATGCTATACGCTCCTTTTTTGGAGCCTAACGCAGCCCTTCTGTGAACTCTAAATACCAGCGGTATTTAAAAGGTGCGGCCAGAAAAAAGCACGCGTAGCTAACGCACCCCTTTGGCTGCAAAACTCTAAATGTTTTCCCTTTCAATTATACATGCTCACTAGCTGCCCACTCTGACAGTTTGAATGACCAAAGTATTATAAATAACCCTTCTTAGGCTAAGACCACATATAAGAGTTGAGCTTAATTACTTATACAATGCAGGCTACTACATGTACTTGTGTTTGAGAATTAGTATGCCTGTAACTCTGATATGAAAGGTTTCCTGCATGTGACAATCTCAATAAGTAGGGATGCTATGTAACTTTACATTATTGGTAGGTAGCAACAGGTTCTTAAACAGAGGTAATGATTATTCTGTACCAGAGCTGCATGCTTTTACCTTATTTGTTCGGCATGTTAAGTCAGGCACTCTCATCGGTACGCAGTAAACTAGCTCACCCAAGAACCTCCCCCATGCTATAAATTTAGCTGTCATAACAGGCTATTACTACTAATCATGTTGATTCGGGGCTTTCCATAATACTCCTGGGTCTAAAATACCTCTACTTGCAAATATTGTTATATTTTATTGCTATACCTATACTGGACAAGTTATTGTATTTCTCAATTACTACGTGGATAACTATATATTGACTGTTTATATTTTGGGTTGATCTTTGTAATACTATCTTCCAGGTTACTATATCGTTCTTTAACTATACATATCATAATGGTTGTAATTTGCCACATCTTCTGCAACAATAGTGGTTGCATTTTCTCTTAGCTCCTAACATCAGAATACTTATAGAATATGTAACTCAGCCACAACCACATTTACACCCCTCAGACTTCCACTATTATAGCTCAATCCTAGTTGAAATATTGTCCCAGGGGGACCATCATTCAGCTAACATTTCCTCCTACATATTCCCCACACTACTTCATTTCTATACACATTATTGGCCCTACACCTGACTAAACATCTCTCCCAGACAACCTACAGTATACATTGGTATATTTATCTATAAGTAACCCCCCTAGGAAGCTATCCCATAGACTCTACACCCAGATATACATAGAATTCCAAACTAGCTCACCCAAGAACCTCCCCCATGCTATAAATTTAGCTGTCATAACAGGCTATTACTACTAATCATGTTGATTCGGGGCTTTCCATAATACTCCTGGGTCTAAAATACCTCTACTTGCAAATATTGTTATATTTTATTGCTATACCTATACTGGACAAGTTATTGTATTTCTCAATTACTACGTGGATAACTATATATTGACTGTTTATATTTTGGGTTGATCTTTGTAATACTATCTTCCAGGTTACTATATCGTTCTTTAACTATACATATCATAATGGTTGTAATTTGCCACATCTTCTGCAACAATAGTGGTTGCATTTTCTCTTAGCTCCTAACATCAGAATACTTATAGAATATGTAACTCAGCCACAACCACATTTACACCCCTCAGACTTCCACTATTATAGCTCAATCCTAGTTGAAATATTGTCCCAGGGGGACCATCATTCAGCTAACATTTCCTCCTACATATTCCCCACACTACTTCATTTCTATACACATTATTGGCCCTACACCTGACTAAACATCTCTCCCAGACAACCTACAGTATACATTGGTATATTTATCTATAAGTAACCCCCCTAGGAAGCTATCCCATAGACTCTACACCCAGATATACATAGAATTCCAACAGCCCTCCCAGATTCACATCTCCATAGTCTCCGCCCCCCTTCCCCTTTTCCCCTTTTAGAGCGGCTCTGGCCCGCTGTACGCTCCTTCCCCTAATTAAAATCACCATACTAACCCCCATGTTACTTCAAATCCTTAGAATAAATACATTATTATTTGATTGCCATAGTAACAGAGGGACCATTTTCAATGCTTATTAATACAAAGGTAATAAAAGAGGTTCCATACTTGTTTGTCCCAATTATACATCTCTTTCACACATGAGCCCATCCTATCACTCTCAACCCACATAGTACACACCTCTAGATCTATGCTTTTAGACATGCTTCTCTAACTATCACTAGACACTATACCCCGACTGTTGATCTAGTCCCTACAGTTGGTTAAAACTTTTTATGCTTACATACCTAGATGTGATGACACTTATTATTCCAACGCCGCTACTTTAGGGCTCTTGCTCAAACCCATTTCCTATAGGAGAGTAATGAAGATGTACTTTTTCAGGCCCATTTATCAAAGGGCTTGCGGACCTGATCCGACACTGCGGATCAGGTCCGCAAGACCTTGCTAAATGCGGAGAGCAATACGCTCTCCGCATTTAACATTGCACCAGCAGCTCACAAGAGCTGCTGGTGCAACGCCGCCCCCTGCTGACTCGCAGGGAGCTGTCAATCCACCCGATCGTATTCGATCGGGTTGATGTCCGGCGATTCCTGTCCGCCTGTTCAGAGCAGGCGGACAGGGTTATGGAGCAACGGTCTTTAGACCGCTGCTTCATAAGTTGTGTTTCTGGCGAGTCTGAAGACTCGCCAGAAACACGGCCCTTCAAGCTCCGTACGGAGCTTGATAAATGGGCCTGTTCATGTTTGATGTCATGTGGACACACTTTTTGTTTTATTGTATTTGCACATTACCTCAATAAAAAAATATTAAAAAAAAAAAAAGTGGTAGAAAATTATGATTGGAAAACAGTTGGCGAGAGATCTAAATACAAAGTATTCTGAATTAGCACAATACTAGTTTATTTGAAAATTATTCGATATATGGTTTTCTTATGCATTGGGATTGCACAGAAGTGTAACATGGCGTTTTTCTCTTGTGAATAGACCCCCATAAATAGACCCCCTTCACTCATACATGCTATGCTGCAAGGGTATTTTAATAGTGTGTGCGTGATAAAAAAATAATTTTCCCAGGTGTTCAGCATATACGTACTGTATTCCTTTGTATGAGTTTCTGCTTCAACAAAGAAAAATGCTATAGAGACACAAAGTCCAAGTGATCACATATAAAGTAATTGGAAAGTTGAGGATTTATGATTTTCGAAAACCTCACATTCCACTAATATGAACTTTCCTAAGGGAATTGTCTATCTGTTATTTTCTGTTTTCCTCCCAGTGCTTGAGGGTCTACTATTACTGCACTTAGCAACTCATCAAAAACCTGTTTTCCAAGACAGTATCAACTGAAAACTGATGTGAACTTGAATAAGATTTTATGAGGCTGTTATATGAATATGACTTTAAAGGGACAGTGCACTGTAAACTTGTTTTTCCCTGAGTGTGTTCCCCATGACTTGTTAAACCATCTGCATCGTATAAAATGTATGAGAAATTTGCATAAGAAATAGCTGGATTTACTCTTTAAAACCACAGCCCATCAGAAAAGGCTTGGCTTGCTGACAGATCACATCTCATTAAATGATCACTCAAATGTCTTGTATAATAGTTAGAAAGAACAATTGAAAATTAACATTTTAGAGTTCTATCTCGTCTACCTCCCACTGTGAGTGTAGTTTCTTCAGCTTGCTGTGTTTACATAGTTTCTCAATAGACTATACCTAGGTATAGAAACTTTCAGTATAGGTAGGGATACTACAGGCTAAATCAGCTATTTCAAATGCCAATATACTGTAAAGGCTAAGGAGCTATTTGTAAACAATTTAATACACTCCAGCAGTTAACATGGATCATTGGGAACAAATTAAAGGAGAGAAAGTGTTTGGGTAAACTATCCCTTTAATGCTACATTATTTTTCCTGTTTTTTTACACAATGATTTCTGGGTTGTTTATGAAATATATGCATTAATTTATAGATAAGTAAATAAATTGTACAATGTAATAATGCCAGATAATCTTGATTCTCTTGACACTACAATTTGAAAACGTTATTAAAGCAACATAAAGCTGTATTAACACAATACTTAATACATTACAGCAATTTATGTTATTTCACTATTGTTTTATACACCTGTAGAGGGGTTAAATAGTTACAGTCAGCTTTAGACTGGCAATGTACTATTGGCCCGGAGCAACCAATGACTTTGTGGAAACAATTTTTTAGCAAACTTTCAAATAACTTTTTATTGCATTCTAATAAACTGGGTTTATAAGTTAAAAATCGAACTAAACTGTAAAACTTAAGCACTGCTTAAATTTGTATCCATTATTCTCAGAATTGATTGTCTCTCTTGAGGTGTATAAAAATTTTCAATATTAAAAAAGATATGAAACCCAAACTTTTTCTTTCATGATTGAGATAGAGAATACAATTTTGAACAGCTTTCCAATTTACTTCTGTTATCTAATTTACTCCATTCTCTTGGGATCCTTTGTTGAAAAGCATATCTAGATGGAGCTAGCTGCTGATTGGTGGCTGAACATATATGCCCATTTTCATTGGCCTATAAATGTGTTCAGTTAGCTTCTAGGAGTAGAGTGCTGCTTCTTCAATAAAAGATACCACGAGAATGAAGAAAAATTGATAAAAGAAGTAAATTGTAAAGTTGTTTTAAATTGTATGTTCTACCTAAATCATGAAATAAAATTTTTGGGTTTCATGTCCCTTAAAGTTACTGAAAATTATTTTCTGTATTTTTAACTAGATTTCCTGGTACATAGTTTACAAATTTAGATGGTTTTACTAATTCAAACAATGAAATCTCAAATGAATGGGAAAGGCTTTGGAAAGGAAGCAAAATATTTCCCCAGCTTCTATGCAATGTTTTTACATAGATATTCTATAATGGCTTGGAATAGTGTTTTATGTTTGTGTTGTGTATTCTTATATAGACACTAGACTGTCTGATGCATGTTGCATTAATCCAGATTATCCTTTACAAATCTCAAGCAAACTGCTAGAAGTGAAGTAATCAAATCTATTTGGCTGAAATGTTTGGTAATTTAGATGAACAGATACAATACTGAAAAGTTATAGCATCTTCTTCAATAAAGATACATTTGCAATTTTTTAAAATTAATATACATGCCAATAGGAACTCAGAAATACCTGTCTAGTGGTGCAAATAAAGCAAACAACTTCCAAGCAATGGACTTATCTGGAACATCTGTCTATCTATCTATCTATCTATCTATCTATCTATCTATCTATCTATCTATCTATCTATCTATCTATCACATGAGATGACATGGCTAGCACTTAAATAAATTCTGTTTCACTCATTCTGTCTATCCCCCACCATGTGCCAGAGATAAAAAGTAAAATAGTTTAGTTTTGGAAGCCCTCATCGGTTTGATGAACATGATTTGCCCATTCATCAAAATATTATAGGATCTGGGTACTAACTTATAGTTAAAAAAAAAAACTTATATTAGAATTCTACCTCTCTTTTAATACTACAAGTTCCAGCTTCCTTACTATCAGTTAAAGTGATGGTAAAGTCAGTAAGTTCACTCTGTAGAAATCGTTAAAGGGGCAGTAAACCTAGCAAATAATGTTATATAATTCTGCACATAGTGCAGAATTATATAACAGCTTACCGCCATATTTCTAAATCAAAGGGTTATATAGATATTTCGCAAAGAAAACAGAACGCTGCTCCTGGCTCTACTGAGCGGGTCTGTTTTTTTTCTCCTATGCACATTGCGGGCACGCGGTCTAGTCACAGCGCATCCGATCTCGCTATACTAAACTCAATGTAGCTCGCTGCCGCTCTGGTCTGGTAGCGGGAGCAAACTACATTGAGTTTAATAGCGCAATCAGGCCGGCTGTGTTTAGACAGCGTGCCCAGATGCGCTTAGGGGAAGAAAACAGACCCGCTCAGTAGAGCCAGGAGCGGCTTTCTGTTTTCATTGAGAAATATCTATATAACCCTTTGCTTTAGAAACATGGTGCAGAATAGTGCAGAATTATATAACATTATTTGCTAGGTTTACTGTCCCTTTAATGCTATAAAAATTATATATACTATTGCTTTTGAATATACACTTTATTACCTGCAAGTAATCAATTATTCCGTTTGAAATTAGCTGTCAGTCAAACGTTCCAAACCCCCTCTTACCGCTATTGATTTTTTTCCCCTTGATATTTGAAGCTTCAGCCAATCAGAAACTTACACAGCTGGTTCGCTGAAGCGAATAGAAGTTATTTATGCGGATGAGTTTAGTTGCACAATTCAGGGTAGTCATTTGATCGGCTTTGTAGCTTTTGTGTGGGTTGAAGCTATTTGTGCACGTGCGTATTTGATCTGAATAGAATATAACTTTTTTTAACCTTAGTTTATGATAAATATGCTTTATTTTGTGCCCGGAGGATGCGTTTATTGCTGCTTGCAATCTCCAATTCCTTATACAAGTAAACAATAGATCTCTGGAGTCACTGTTTACTTGTAGCTATAGACAATATCAAATTGAGCATGCACATTGATGTACTCCTCAGGAGCGCGTGACAACAGCCCAAATGTAGCCACCAATCAGCAAGCCCTATCCAGGGTTCTGAACCAAAAATGACCCGGCTCCTAAAGCTTACATTCCCCGTTTTTTCAAATAAAGATACCAAGAGAACGAAGAAAAATTGATAACAGGAGTAAATTAGAAAGATGCTTAAAATTTCATGCTCTGAATCATGAAAGAAAAAAAATTGGATTTAGTATCCCTTTAAGCTGATTCTGAAAAAACACAATTTCTTTCATGTAATTGGCAAGAGTCCATGAGCTAGTGACGTATGGGATATACAATCCTACCAGGAGGGGCAAAGTTTCCCAAACCTCAAAATGCCTATAAATACACCCCTCACCACACCCACAATTCAGTTTTTACAAACTTTGCCTCCTATGGAGGTGGTTTGTGCTTAGATTCTACGTTGATATGCGCTTCTCAGCATTTTGAAGCCCGATTCCTCTCAGAGTACAGTGAATGTCAGAGGGATGTGAGGGGAGTATTACCTATTGAATGCAATGGTTTTCCTCACGGGAGATCTATTTCATAGGTTCTCTCTTATCGGTCGTAGAGATTCATCTCCTACCTCCCTTATTCAGATCAACGATATACTCTCATATACCTCTACTGATAACCGTTTCAGTACTGGTTTGGCTATCTGCTATATGTGGATTGGTGTCTTTCAGTAAGTATGTTTTCATTACTTTAGACACTCTCAGCTATGGTTTGGCACTTTATGTATTTATATAAAGTTCTATATATATGTATTGTACTTATATTTGCCATGAGTCAGGTTTCAGTATATTTCCTTTTTTTGCGAACAGTCAGTTTCATATTTGGGAAAAGCATTTTTTAGGAATTTTTTTTTTTACCTGGTGTATAGTCTTTTTTTCAAATTGACTGTTTTTCATTAAATTTCGCAGGCAAAATTAGGCTCGCGAGCGCGCAAAATGCTAAAGTATATTGCGTCATTCTTGGCACAAGATATTTTTGCGCAAAGTTACGTTCGATGATGCAAAATTCGTCATTTCCAGCATCTTAGTTCACGCTGAGTTCCTTTCACAAGGTTGCATCTTCAATGACGCAAGTTTGTCATTTCCGGATGTTGTTAGCGCCAACATTTTTTACTTCATTTACTTCATGTTAATAATTAGTTAGAGCATGTCATTTTAACACTAGCAACTCTGTAATACTATGTATTTAACCCCCCCCCCCCAGGAGCCAAAGAGCGCTGCTGGTCCAGAGCGGAATCTGGCAGTCATCCAATAAGCAGCACTAGTCACATGACCGGTATGAGATAAACACTGAAAAGGACTGCTGATTGGGTCAGCAGCAATTTTCACTCTGGACTACCAACCAACGCTATGTATTTAATGTCATTGCAGGGGTTAAACACAGAGTTTGGCCATCACTTAAAATGACATGCTCTAACAAATTATATGTATTTTTTTTTCATAATTATGGCCCTTTAATTGAGAAAAATGTTAAATAGTGCTACTTTATATGCGTAATAGTTTTTTAAGATTAGTGTCCATTTAAATAGGCTTATTTTTATTGCTACTGGCTCAGACTACATACTGTATTTATATTGAGTAACATTTACAATAACAAAGCAAAATTTCTTACACTGCATTAGATATATTTTATCTACAATAAAGATTTTTGGCTGCATGCCTAGAATCTGAGTTTTTTTTTTTACTGTCTATGTGAAAGAGAAAGCTTTATCCCATGTAATCTGCATTCTCCATCATCATCATATCTTCCTAGGTTATTTGAGGGAATGAAGACTTTTGATAGATCAAATGGTATATCTTTGTTGAAAGCTTTTGGAATAGTTACATGAAAGCATTAGTATATATAAAGGTGTACTTCATTCTCACAATTAAATAAAACTATTTGTAAAAAAATAAATAAAAAAAAATCAATCTACATTCTAGTCTAGTCCATTAACTGGCACTTTGGTGATAGGGTTAAAAAATAAGTAATTTCCTCCCAATGCATTTCCAAGGATGAGTACAACAGAATGTCTTTTAGCTTTTTTTTTTTTTTTAATGTACTGGCTTTTGTTTCAACCTGGAGTTAAGTACATAGGCTTTATTGAACAAAGACTAAACAGAGAAAATGAATATAGTACCAAGAAATATAGGGCCTAATCACATATGCGGAGTCGGGCGCAAAACCCGGCATCACCTATTTTTAGTCAGATCGAGCCATCACATATACCGCGCCACATACAAGTTACCCGTGTATATTTCACCTGTCGCCCGCTGTTTTTACTCCCTTAAACTAAGAGAGAACCAGCGTCGCAAGTCGGTATCACATATTCAACGCTTTATTATTACGCTGCAAGAATGGAGAAAATTTACTCCAATTCCACCTCGCCACACATAGGCAGACGTATCCAACCTTGCGCTGACTATGAAAGTACCGTAACTGCCTCAAAGCCTTAACAAAACCTAACGCATGCGCAATATCCACCCCAATCCGCCATCCCCACACCGCAATAACTATTAAATGTATTAACCCCTAATCCGCCAACGCCCACATCGCAAAGTACCTAATAAAGTTATTAGCCCCTAACTCGCCATCCACCCACAATGCAAAGTACCTAATTACACTATTAACCCCTAATCCGCCACCCCTCACAATGCTAACTACCTAATTAAACTATTACCCCTAAACCGTCAACCCCCCACAACACAAACTACCTAATTAACCTATTAACCCCTAAACCTCCAACCCCCCACAACGCAAACTACCTAATCAACCTATTAACCCCTAAACCGCCATATAAACCGCCAAATAAAAAAATACTAACTACATTTAAAAATAATAAACATTTACAAAAAAATAAAAAATTACTTAAAAAACCCAAACATTACTAAAAAAATAAAAAAAACCTACCCTTACTTAAAAAAAAGATCTTAGATTACATAAAAATAAAAAACCTAAGATTAAAGTAAAATAAAAAATCTAAGATTACAAAAAATAAAAAACATAAGATTACAGAAAAAAACAAACTACATTATCCAAAATAATGGATAATGTAGTTTGTTTTTTCTTTAATTTAAATTTTTTTTGCTTTCAGTAATCTTAGATTTTTTTTTATTTTTATGTAATCTTTTTTTATTTTGAGTAAGGGTAGGTTTTTTATTTTGAGAAAGGGTAGGTTTTTTATTTTCAGTAATGTTAGGGTTTTTTTTTTGGTAAATATTTATTTATTTATTAAATGCAGTTAGTATTTTTTTATTTTATGTTAGTGTATTGTAATTGGGGTAAATTTATGGGGTGTTAGATTAGGGGGCTTAGTTATTAGTTTAATACTTTGTGTAGTGAGGGGTTGACGGTTTAGGGGTTAATAGGTTAATTAGGTAGTCTGCGCTGTGGGGTGGTTGGCGGTTTAGGGGGTTAATAGTTTAATTATTTAGTTTGTGTTGTGGGGGGTGGCAGATTACGGGTTAATAGTGTTATTAGGTACTTTGTGTTGTGGGTGGAAGGCGGATTAGGGGTTAATAACTATTAGGTACTTTGCAATGTGGGGTTGGAAGATTAGGGGTAATAGTGTATTAATTTAGATTACAATGTTGGGGGTTGGCGGTTTAGGGGTTAATACTTTTATTAGTAGTTGCGATGGGGGGATGGGAATATAGCGGTTTTGATGTGTTTTTTTTTTTTGATGGCTTATATTTTTATGGGTAATTTTTTTAAAAACATAGGCACCGGCAATTCATAAACTGCCGTAAGTCAATGGAGACTTCAGAAATGGTATTTACGAACATTTCTAAACCTCTCTAGTTTATCCGACTTACGGCAGTATATAATTTGCCGGTGTGATTTATGTGAATCACCCGATGTGCGAGGTGAACTTATGGGTGATATGGGTTTCAGCAGTTTCGCTGAAACTTACGCCGCATTTGTAATCTCGCCCATAGTTTCTTGTTATGTTTTACTGTTTTTAATTTAGGTTGCTTAGATTTCTTAGAAGGCCATGTTCCATTTTTGTCCATACTTAGTGATGTGATTTGTTATCGACATGCAGGGACATTAGAAGCCTGTGGGAACTGTGGTCCCCAGATATAAGTCTGTAGGTTGGAGGCAAGTGAGGACCGGCAATAGTTTCCTGGTCCATGTGCATATCATGCATGTATTCATATACCATTTGTTTTGCAATAACTAAACTAGGAAATTTGGTTAATGTCACCCTTTAAGTTCCCAATGAATTGTTAAATAGCAGGGACATTCCAAAGTTATTAAATGGACATGAAACCCAATTTTTTTCTTTTATTATTCAGATAGAGAATATCATTTTTAAAAAGTTTCCAATTTACGTTCTGTTATCAAATTTGCATGTTATTCTTTGTTGAAGAGATACCTAGGCAGGTAGTGTGCACATGCCTAAAGTTAAGGAAATAGTGATGTCATCTAGTACGCTTGCTAATGTGCAACATTGTTGCAAAACTCCTGCCATATAGTATTGAATATAGTATATGTGCACACTTCTGCGCTTACATACCTGCTTTTCAACAAAGGAGTTGTTTAAAATTATTAGAACAGTTGTTTAAAATTGTATGTTTTATCTGAATCCTAAAAGAAACAATTTGGATTTTATGTCCCTTTAATAATGCCACATCCAACATCTATTGTTTTTTGTTTAAATTGTGTATATGGCAGTTTGCTATTCATTTGCGTAAGTTTGCAAAGAATAACAAAATATTTTTGTTTTGTTTTGTTTTGTTGTGGACAAAAATGAATGCAAATCTCTACTCTTCACCCTCCTTATTTACCCATTAACTGGAATAATTAAAGCTCTCTAGATTCTAAAATCCAAATTTAGAATGTCTAGTTATTTACATAATACCATTTGAATGAGATGGCACTTTGTGCTGTTGCAATTATAGGAAACTTTGCTATAGCAAACCATAAAAAAATACAAATGAAAAATTTGAGTTTATGGCAAGGGGTAGAATCTATTCCAGCTACAGAATTTTTTAAATAAAAAATAAATATATATATATATATATATATATATATATATATATATATATATATATATATATATATAGTATATATACAGGGGTGGAAAAATATCACTGTGATTTACTATTCAGGGGTTAAAAGCTAATAGCCCAGAGGGAAAAAGTTAATAATCCACTCAATTTTAAACAATTTCTAAGCCATCCACTGTCATTTGTAAGTCGTCAGAGACTAGTGGACCACTGGAAATTTCAAGCCCTGTATATATTTATATATATATATATATATGTATATATACTGGACACTGTCTGCCTGTTACCTAAGCCCCCCCCCTCATGATTTTTACGACACCTCCTCCTCTCCCTGCACTGTCTTCTTAGCTATTCTGTGTTTTAGGATATAATCTGTAAATTCCATTGAATTGGTCAGTATTGCTTCAGACTTGATAAAGGAAGGAACTCTTCTGAAAGCTTGTCAACTTATAAATGTATAGTTAGTCCAATAAAAAAGTATCATTGCTCAATGCAATACTCTTGTTATTTTGATATCTAAATCTCTGGACTAACACGGCTACTCCAATCAACGTATATATATATATATATATATATATATATATATATATAGCCAAAGTAAAAGCGCACTCCAAAGGTCTTCTATCAGCAATATGGTCACTTTATTATGTGAAAGTTTTCGGGTCAAAAATGACCTGTCCTCAGACAAACAGTGTACATTTGCATTTACCCACCACCAGACATATAATACAACGTGGTGGTGGTGGTGGGTATGTGCAAATGCACGCTTTTTCTTTGGCTCTGTAATTATATTTTGCAGCACCCAAGACTGCTGGATTTTTTTTTCTGGAGTGCACATTATTATATATATATAAAACTTAGCCGGTGGCCCAGAACTCCTTCTACTCGAGTGTAATTACTGCCTGGGTGCTATCCTCTTAGGGACCACGTAGAACTGTGTAGATGAAAGAGGGCAGTGGAAATTTATTTTCCAAATGCGTTACAACATTAAATTTAATGTTGACGTTTCAACCCCATTATGGGCCTTCTTCACGACAATTATGATCTGAAAAAAATGGAATCTAATGAGACAATACAACATAAAAATAAAAACTACTACACATTTATTACAACATTACTTATAATGGTGACACCCCTCCACCACACAAAAAAAATCAAACATAGAGGCTCAATCCAGAGCACATTATAAATAAAAAGCCAAAAGAGAGTGCAGCCTAAATCGCTCCTAAACCAGGGTACATGATACTAGGAGACGTCACCAACACTCAGTAACTTGAATACAGAAGATTACTATCTACTCCCCCCGTGAAGGGAATCGACACAGCAGCTGGGGAACGGCAATCTTTTTTTTCCCACAAGGTGCCTATCTATATTTTAAGGACATTGGATCAGCAGTATTACCGGGTGATATGCTCAACTTTAACATGGAGGAATCATACTTATCTATATGTGCGCAAGATTGATGTAAGCTTTACGGATCTAATGATCATTGCTCGAGATGAGATCCAAGAGAGGGATATTCAACAGCAACTTGGACCAATACTCGACTCTACAGCAAAACCCGCTTCATAGCCTTATGTGAGAAGGTACTCACTAGTTACTCCGATCCCACCTATAACCGTAGGCAGTAAAGAGCAAGAAGAGAATACCACAAGGCCCACAATTTTATCATGTCGCAGCACAACTGAGAAATCCGGGGCTGAATGGGCAGATGCGGAGGACTTGAGTATTAATCTTCAGCCACCTTTGATATCCCCACTTGTGCATGAAACCAGCCTGTTTGGGGGTCCCGGTAACTCACCTCGGACTTGCCGCGTGGGATGTGCGGCCGACTTCCTGCTGCGGGGTCGGAGGTTTCTAGCTCCCTTGAAATACAGAGCTGATATACGGGAGACGCATTTCCGGGTGCTACCCTATAATTCTAGGAGCACTCGAAGTCCAGTGTACAAGAGTCCAGGGATACTCACTAATCACCTTGATTGGTCTCCCTTTGCATCTATCCGGGTACTGGAAATATTTCAGTTTGGTCCCGTGGCTTCTCTGGTTGTAAGGGGCATCGGATGAAGACATGTTGCATGCTGTTAGCGAGTTAGTAAACTGACTTTGGGTTCCACTGGTTTACACCCTTCACTAACGGTTATGTTGGACCTTGGTTAACTGACTCTTTTCGATAATATTATTTGATATATGTTATGTACACCTTTTCAGCGTTTTATATGGCAATTAGTAACACAAATTCATAGCAGATTTTAGCCTGTGATGAGTCTGGATTGAGAGGAATGTTAACGGGAATTCAGTAAAATTTAGATGTTAAAATTTTAGTTATAGTTCTATTAAGGTTCTACTGCTCCTCACCATCATATGACATACATATTTAAAAAAAAATTTCTTCCTATTACTTGTTTCAGCAATACTTCCTATTGTCAATTGGGCTACTCCTGTAGTAAGTCTGAACAAGAACCTTATCTGTTTTCACCAAAGAGGCCAATCGACTTGTAAATTACACACAGCAGTATGCATATATCTAGTTCCATCCTTTTGTAATAGTCCTTTAAGCTCCAGGGCTTCATTAACTGAGGTATCTTACACCCAGACTAATACCCTCTCTTGACATTAACTTGCCATCTCTAAGAAATACCTTAATGTGTTATAACTCATAATTAAGTGCTAACATAATCCAGATGTACTTTACAACGATGTTACGATGAACTATGTTTGGGCTGTGTATACTTACAATACTATCCTCCCATTCACCAAATGATATCTACCATATTTTTAATGCAAGGTTTTACAATTGCACCACATGCACACTAAATCCATACCAGAGCCTATTGCCTCGTTAGTGTGTAATAAGACACCTGTTGTACCACCTACCTAACTTCTTAGCATATGCAGTCAGTTTGCTCACAGAAATTAGGTTACCTATATATATTGTGGTTATATAACTATCTGTTGAATATCAATGTATCCTATTTCCCTTAGAGCCCTGTTGCTCCTTCACAGCACTGCCACACCTTCTAACACTCTACCTTAGCGGTAGGCCTTCCCCCAGCACATAGCCTATACAAAGATATTATAGACTGAAGTTCCTCATTATAGTAACCCATGCCTGTTCTTGGGATGTAGTTTGAGTAGATAATCGTTTTATGTACAGCCAATCTATACTCAGCGTATTATATACTCTCTTTATCATGGATGGGAGGTGGTCTATTTAATATTGCACTGGATGGAGTGTTGCTCTATCACCTTGTGCGGGTTCTAAAACACGGATCCCCTTTTTCCCCTAGCCGGTGTTGGGGGGGGGATGTTGCTGTGGAAAGTTACAAAAGCTGATGGACTCCCCCGAACCCTGATACCCGTTCTTAAAGTGCTGTTGAGTTCATACTTATCTACCTATGTGAATATATTTTGGCCTACACCCTAGGTTCATATTCAAAACTTATACCTAACATTACATGATGCCATATATATTTATACAACATCCATGTTGTATGCTATTTAATTTCATGCCATAACCCTGGGCCATACCAGAAAGCTCTGCCCTCCCCCCCCCCCCCCTATTAAGATAATATTTTAGCATTATGTCACGCAGTTTTTATTTTACTGGTTCACAGTTATATAATTTGTGAATGTGACTTAATTTCAAATTTAAGAAAAAATCCCAGTTTATTATCTGGGATTATTAACTAGCAGCTTTTTGTCTGCTATAAAATCTAATCAGATTATAAATTATGTGCCATGGTTCAAAAGTGACCGTATAACATTCTAGTTCTTCCACCTCCAGCAATTCGAGGTATATTGCATAGGTTCAAGAGTAGCCCATATATTACTTGGGAGGTCTATAAAACTATATCTCATCTTCATTGATACTAGTTATTTCATGTGGGTCCAAGAGTGGCCTACCTTTAGCATAGAAGGTTTATATAAATATATAAAAGGAGATTTCAGTGGTATTTGCCTATCATCCTTTGGTTTATATGTCATTATATGAATATGTTTGTATTGTTGTACCTATATTGTAATGCTAGGTGGATATATTCTCACCAAATAACGTCTATATATTAGCTTAGCATAACTTCATTGATCTCAATCCCCACACCAGGTTGGCTGATAGAATTCTGATTGGAACAGCCAATAGAATGCAAGCTCAATCCTATTGGCTGATTGGGTCAGCCAATAGGATTTTTTCTACCTTAATTCCGATTGGCTGATAGAATTCTATCAGCCAATCGGAATCTAAGGGACGCCATCTTGGATGACATCACTTAAAGGAACCGTCATTCAGTAAGAACCCGCCGGATGTCTTGAAGATGGAGCTGCTCCGCGTCGGATGGATGAAGATAGAAAATGCCGTCTGGATGAAGACTTCTGCCCCGGCTTGAATGAAGACTTCTCCCGGCTTCGTTGAGGACTTCGGCCCGGTTGGATGAAAACTTCTGCCGCTTCCTTGAGGATGGATGTCCGGTCTTCAGAACAGTAAGTCGATCTTCAGGGGGTTAGTGTTAGGTTTTTTTAAGGGTGTATTGGGTGGGTTTTATTTTTTAGATTAGAGTTTGGGCCGCAAAAGAGCTAAATGCCCTTTTAAGGGCAATGCCCATCCAAATGCCCTTTTCAGGGCAATGGGGAGCTTAGGTTTTTTTAAATAGTATTTTATTTGGGGGGTTGGTTGTGTGGGTGGTGGGTTTTACTGTTGGGGGGTTGTTTGTATTTTTTTTTACAGGTAAAAGAGCTAATTACTTTGGGGCAATGCCCTGCAAAAGGCCCTTTTAAGGGCTATTGGTAGTTTAGTTTAGGCTAGGGTTTTTTTTATTTTGGGGGGGCTTTTTTATTTTGAAAGGGCTATTAGATTAGGTGTTATAAGTATAAATATCTTGTTATTTGTTTATTATTTTGTGTAATTTAGTGTTTGTTTTTGTACTTTAGCTAATTTAATTTAATTTAATTTATTTAATTGTGGTTAATTTAGTTAATTTATTTAACTATAGTGTAGTGTTAGGTGTTATTGTAACTTAGGTTAGGTTTTATTTTACAGGTAAATTTGTATTTATTTTAGCTAGGTAGTTATTAAATAGTTAATAACTATTTAATAACTATTCTACCTAGTTAAAATAAATACAAACTTGCCTGTAAAATAAAAATAAACCCTAAGCTAGATACAATGTAACTATTAGTTATATTGTAGATACCTTAGGGTTTATTTTATAGGTAAGTATTTAGTTTTAAATAGGAATTATTTAGGTAATAATATTAATTTTTATTTAGATTTATTGTAATTATATTTAAGTTAGGGGGTGTTAGGGTTAGGGTTAGACTTAAGTTTAAGGGTTAATACATTTAGTATAGTAGCGGCGACGTTGGGGGTGGCAGATTAGGGGTTAATAAATGTAGGTAGGTGGCAGTGATGTTAGGGACGGCAGATTAGGGGTTAATAATATTTAACTAATGTTTGCGAGGCGGGAGTGCGGCGGTTTAGGGGTTAATATGTTTATTATAGTGGCGGCGACGTTGGGGGTGCCAGATTAGGGGTTAATAAGTGTAGGTAGGTTGCGGCACCATTGGGGGCGGCAGATTAGGGGTTAATAAATATAATGTAGGTGTCGGCGATGTTGGGGGGCAGCAGATTAGGGATTCATAAGTATAATGTAGGTGGCGGCGGTGTCCGGAGCGGTAGATTAGGGGTTAATAAACATAATGCAGGTGCCGGGGATATCGTGGGCAGCAGATTAGGGGTTAATAAGTGTAAGATTAGGGGTGTTTAGACTCAGGGTTCATGTTAGGGTGTTAGGTGTAAACATAAATTTTATTTCCCCATAGGAATCAATGGGGCTGCGTTACTGAGTTTTACGCTGCTTTTTGGCAGGTGTTAGACTTTTTTTCAGCCGGCTCTCCCCGTTGATTCCTATGGGGAAATCGTGCACAAGCACGTTACACCAGCTCACTGATTTAAGCATCGCTGGTATTGAAGTGCGGTAAGGAGCTAAATTTTGCTCAACGCTCACTTCTTGCCTTTTAACGCCGGGTTTGTAAAAACCTGTAATACCAGCGCTGTAGGTAAGTGAGCGGTGAGACAAAACTGCTTGTTAGCACCGCACAACTCATAACAAAAAACTCGTAATCTAGCCGTTTGTTTTTTATTTTTTGTAATTTAGAAAATTGTATTTTAATAATTTATTTTATTTTATTGTAATGTAACGCTCACTTTCCAGCCGTGACTTTTCCATACCGCAGATCCCCCTACGCCAATTGCGTATCCTATCTTTTCAATGGGATCTTTCTAACGCCGGTATTTAGAGTCGTGGCTGAAGTGAGCGTTAGAACTCTAACGACAAAACTCCAGCCGCAGAAAAAAGTCAGGAGTTAAGAGCTTTCTGGGCTAACGCCGGTTCATAACGCTCTTAACTACTGTGCTCTAAAGTACACTAACACCCATAAACTACCTATGTACCCCTAAACCGAGGTCCCCCCACATCACCACCACTATAATATATTTTTTAACCCCTAATCTGCTGACCGCACTGCACACCGCCGCCACCTACATTATCCCTATGTACCCCTAATCTGCTGCCCCTAACATCGCCGACACCTACATAATATTTATTAACGCCTAATCTGCCCCCCCCCCCCCAATGTCGCCGCTACCTTACCTACACTTATTAACCCCTAATCTGCCGACCGGACCTTGCCGCCACTATAATAAATGTATTAACCCCTAAACCGCCTCACTCCCGTCTCGGAAACCCTATAATAAATTTTATTAACCCCTAATCTGCCCTCCCT
Organism: Bombina bombina; assembly: GCF_027579735.1. NCBI lineage: Eukaryota > Metazoa > Chordata > Amphibia > Anura > Bombinatoridae > Bombina > Bombina bombina. Next base: position 717,707,549 of record NC_069502.1, on the reverse strand, counting down.
AACATCGCCGCCACCTAACTTCAAGTATTAACCCCTAATCTGCCGACCGGACCTCACCGCTACTCTAATAAATGTATTAACCCCTAAAGCTAAGTCTAACCCTAACCCTAACACCCCCCTAAGTTAAATATAATTTAAGTCTAACTAAATAAATTAATTCTTATTAAATAAATAATCCTATTTAAAGCTAAATACTTACCTGTAAAATAAACCCTAATATAGCTACAATATAACGAATAATTACATTGTAGCTATTTTAGGATTTATATTTATTTTACAGGCAACTTTGTATTTATTTTAACTAGGTACAATAGCTATTAAATGGTTATTAACTATTTAATAGCTACCTAGTTAAAATAATTACAAAATTACCTGTAAAATAAATCCTAACCTAAGTTACAATTAAACCTAACACTACACTATCAATAAATTAATAAACTAAACTACCTACAATTACCTACAATTAAATCAGCTAAACTAAATTACAAAAACCCCCCACTTAATTACAAAAATAAAAAAAGATTACAAGAATTTTAAACTAATTACACCTACTCTAAGCCCCCTAAAAAAATAACAAAGCACCCCAAAATAAAAAATGCCCTAGCTAATTCTAAAATAAAAAGTTTACAGCTCTATTACCTTACCAGCCCTTTAAAGGGCCTTTTGCGGGGCATGCTCCAAAGAATTCAGCTCTTTTGCCTGAAAAAAAAACAATACAATACCCCCCCAACATTACAATCCACCACCCACATACCCCTAATCTAACCAACCCAAACCCCCCTTAAAAAACCTAACACTAAGCCCCTGAAGATCTCCCTACCTTGTATTCACCCAGCCGGGTATCACCGATCCGTCCAGAAGAGGGTCCGAAGTCTTCATCCTATCCGGCAAGAAGAGGTCCAGAAGAGGGTCCGAAGTCTTCATCCTATCCGGCAAGAAGAGGTCCTCCAGAGGGTCCAAAGTCTTCCTCCAGGCGGCATCTTCTATCTTCTTCCATCCGGAGCGGGTCCATCTTGAAGCAGCCGACGCGGAGCCATCCTTTCTCACCGACGTCCTAAGTCCGAATGAAGGTTCTTTTAAATGACGTCATCCAAGATGGCGTCCCTCGAATTCCGATTGGCTGATAGGATTCTATCAGCCAATCATAATTGAGGTAGGAAAATCTGATTGGCTTATTGAATCAGCAAATCAGATTCAAGTTCAATCCGATTGGCTGATTGGATCAGCCAATCAGATTGAGCTTGCATTCTATTGGCCCTTCAGAGAACTCTAAATACCAGCGTTATTTAAAAGATGCGGGGGGAAAAAAACACGCGTAGCTAACGCACCCCTTTGGCCGCAAAACTCTAAATCTAGCCGTAAGTTAATAATTGTAAGGTTTATTTAGATTTATTTTAATTATATTTAAGTTAGGGGTGTTAGGGTTAGACTTAGGGTTAGGGGTTAATATATTTATGTAGAGTTAGTGAAGTGGGAGGTCAGAGGTTTAGGGGTTAATTTATTTAAGTATATTTCGTTGTGGGGGGCTTGCGGTTTAGTGGTTAATAGGTTTATTATAGCGGCGATGTGGCGGTCGGCAGATTAAGGGTTAATAATCTTTAAATACTGTTTCCAATGCGGGAGGGTGGCGGTTTAGGGATTAATAGGTTTATTATAGTGGCAACGATGTCGAAGAGCGGCGGAATAGGGGTTAATAATTTTATTTAGTGGCGGCGCTGTCCGGAGCGGCAGATTAGGGGTTAATCATTTTATTTTAGTGGCGGCGATGCAGGAGGGCCTCGGTTTAGGGGTTAATAGGTAGTTTATGGGGGGGCGGAGTCTAGCCACGGAGCTGAATGGCAGCATAAAGTTAGAGCTCCTAGGCCTGGCATTCTTGGAGGGCTACATATAAAACGCTACTGTGGCTTAAAAACTTCAACTTGGATGCGGTGATGGTCTGAGCAACTAGGTCACTTGGAGGGATAACACCAGAGCCCATAACTGCAGATGACCGGCAAGTGAAAAGTTTTTTTTTTCCCCCATTACTACTGGGGCCTCCTCACCGACATCGGCACACCACATGGCCACCACACGGAAGCCTCACAGCTCCCTCAGTGGCGACACAGACAGGGATTATTACGGGGATACCCAGAACATCGCTCTGTACTACAGGCAAGTGCCTATATATTCTACATGATCCGGCTAATAATAACGCTCACCAATCACCCGGTACACCGGGACCTCAGGGGATTATAAACACTACTAGGCGAGCTGCAGGTGCGGTCTATATGCTATACCTCCTGATCCTCAAAACACCACAGCACGGAGGAGACTGCAAAAGCTGACTAAAACTTTGAAGTGTACACTTGCCTGGCCATATAGAAGGCATCACAGCAGTGCAAGGGGGAGGCTGCGAGTAGGGAGTGTAAGACAGCTTCTTTCCTTGTCCCCAGTAAACCCACATACGCAGATAACAATATCTCTTCAACGGACACGAACCCTTATGGTCCCTGATATATACAATTTGTCAAGCAAGAAAGGGCATTCTTTTTTTTTTACATTGCTATGCCTCAAAAGAAAGGCCATAAAATGGAAAAGGGCAATAATAACAAAACGATAGGGCAATACCTGAAATCTATTGAACATACTACATCCTCACAGTCTGATGCACCAGAGGACAGACAGACCATAATAACAGCTCAGGAACCCACAATGGATTCATTACCTACAGATTATGTCACTAAAGCTGATTTGAGTTTACTATCCTCTAAGGAAGATATAAGGGTGGCAATGCATGAGGTTAGAACCCTATATAAAGACCTTCATAGAGACAAAGCTACCCTTAAAGGTAGAGTCACCGCAGTAGAGGAGCAAAGTTCCACAGTCTCAGCTGGACTCAAGCAACTCACTAATAAGGTCACAGCACAAGAGAACTCTATTGAAGCACTACATGAGACAATAGAGGACTTAGAAAACCGCAGCCGCCGTAACAACTTGCGGATCAGGGGGACACCAGAGTCCATAACCCCCACTGCAATTATGGGATATTTACAAGACCTTTTCCGGACCATTAGGAGGACACCTGGGGCCCCTGACGTTCCTATTGAAAGAGCTCACAGAGCACTCAGGGCTAAGCCCCCACCCAAGGCACCCCCTAGGGACATCATTGTTAAATTACTCCACTTTCCTGACAAGGAAGACATTCTGAGAAACTCAAGAGCAAAACAGCCAATCAGCCATGCAGGTATTGACATACAAATATTCAGCAACATTAGCCCCACTACCCTGCAAAAACGCAGGTCTCTATCATTCCTTACATCTGTTCTGCCGGCACATAAAATACCCTACAGATGGGGATTCCCCGTTTGTATAGTCGCCACTAGGGACAATAAGACTGTGATGTATAAAACGAAAGAGGATCTTGTCCGATTCTGCTCACAACTCTCTATCGAAATACCAACTGCCCCGCAGATGGCTGAAGAAGCAGCACAAAGTGCAAAAGAAGGGACACAAGAAGAGGATGGCTCATCCACACAAGCTGCAATTTCGCACACAGAGACAGGGGACTGAAACAGATTAAAAAACATGGATCCCCTCAGTATTGTTAATGGCTGCTTCCTGGAGGCCCGCAGCTCTGCTCTGGAGGCGCAAGTATATTGGCAATATGAACTCTGGTTTGTTTGCTTGGTTGTCATAGACCAGTTATAGAGACAATAAGCACAGGAATAATATTGCTTATTCTCAGATTTTGTCCATTTAAGGTAACATAACCCAATTTTGGTTACTACCCAAACGTAAGGACAAACATGAGACCAGTTATAATTTTGTTGAAAATATTGTTATTTTAGTTATTCTTAATGTTGTTTTCATTCATGATGGGCTTATCCCTAGGACATTAGCATAGGGACAATGCTGCTCCTTCTCGCAATTTGTCCATCAATTGCAGAGAATACTCTTCAAGGAAGGGACAAATTTGAGAACAGTTATACTTTATTTGAAAATATAGTCTTCTCGTTTACCTTGAATGTTGTTTCAACTGTTTTACTGTATTTATATTGTGCTAAGATATGTATGATGCTGCGAGTAGAACGCTTATAGTTAACACTCTTTCTTCTACTTGAGACATCTTAACAGGAATCCAGGAAGCATGCACACCTATTGTTATCATTCACACATACGCAACCACTAGTAATCACCAGCACCACACCACCATCGCATACAGAAAATACGGCACATATATAGCACACATGTCTACACATGGATAGACCTCATACCTTTGTTAAGTTAAGTAACGCGTTGCAAATCACTATAAGGCCGCAGCACACAGCCACACACCCTAAACAAAACTTAAATTCATAAATGGCGGCCCTCCACTTTTGCCAGGACACATCCCCACTAGTGTACTAACCTCTTATAGTGCACTCCAGCAAGGAGATTTTCTATTTCTCATTTGCATTTCTACTCTCCTAGATCCTGTAACTGATGGGTGGTCTGGATCGCCAACCTGAGGCTTACATCAACAGCTCCGGGTTGCTTGGTCTAGAGGCTACCCATATCTTTCCTCTTTCTTACCTATTACCTATCTTTTTCCATATTCCTCTTCCCCATAAGTCTCTCCCTTCCTCCCCCTCTTATATATATATTTTTTCTTCACAATGCAAACCCCACACTCCCGTAGATGGGACCATACTTTGACTCTGATGACAATTAACACACACGGACTGAATAGCCCCGGAAAACGCTCTGTAGCGATACGAGAATTCTCCAAGCTTCATAGCTCCATGGTCTTCTTACAGGAGACACATTTTCAAAGAGGGAGGGAACCTAAATGGTCATCTCAGAAATACCCTGTTGCTTTTTTTGCATCAGGCCCTCAAAAGAAGAATGGAGTAGGCATTTTGATGCACAACTCAATAGACTTTCAATTATCATCAACACACAAAGATCCAGATGGCAGGTACCTACTTTTGGTGGGCCTCCTTTTTGGAAGGCCTATTTCACTTCTAAATGTGTATGCACCCAATACGCAGCAGCATCGTTTTTTAAAAAAAATATCTGGGTTGCTCCTAGATCACGCAAAAGGCGCAGTGTTGCTGGGCGGTGATTTTAACGTCCCATTGCAACCAACACTAGATACATCTAACTCAGGATCCAGTGTCCCCAAAATGATATTGAAATTGATTAAAACATCATTATCAAGCTTAAACCTCCATGACATATGGAGAACACTCCATCCAACGAGGAGGGATTACACTTAACTTTCCAATGTCTTTCATAAATATTCTCGTATCAACTACTAGTTCACAGACTCAACTAGTCTCTCTATAATACACTCATGCCATATAGGATCAATCACATGGACAGATCATGCCCCGGTAATATGCAACATAGTATGGCCGGAAGCCCCCTTGACTGACTACATTTGGCAACTGGACAACCATTTATTATCAGACCCGACTGCAGTGACCTTACTGGATACTGCTTTGACGGAGTATTTCTCATTTAATAATCATACTGACACTTCTCTCACTACAAACTGGGAGGCGCACAAATGCGTCATTAGAGGCGAATTTTTAAAGTTGAAAGCTAAAAAAATGAAAGAAAGGCGGATTCGACATGAGCAAATCCATTCTACAATATCTAAATTAGAAATAAAACACTCACAGCTAGATTTGGAGTTTTGTCGGTAACGACCCGAAAATCTAACACCGGCTTTTTTCTGGCCGCACCATAAAAATAACTCTGGTATTGAGAGTCCACATAAAGGCTGCGTTAGGCTCCAAAAAAGGAGCGTAGAGCATTTTTAACGCAGCTTCAACTCTCGATACCAGAGTTGCTTACGCAAGCGGCCAGCCTCAAAAACGTGCTCGTGCACGATTCCCCCATAGAAAACAATGGGGCTGTTTGAGCTGAAAAAAAACCTAACACCTGCAAAAAAGCCGCGTTTCGCTCTTAATGCAGCCCCATTGTTTGCTATGCGGAAACACTTCCTACGTCTGCACCTAACACTCTAACATGTACCCCAAGTCTAAACACCCCTAGCCTTACACTTATTAACCCCTAATCTGCCGCCCCCGCTATCGCTGACCCCTGCATATTATTTTTAACCCCTAATCTGCCGCTCCGTAAACCGCCGCTACTTACATTATCCTTATGTACCCCTAATCTGCTGCCCCTAATACCGCCGACCCCTATATTATATTTATTAACCCCTAATCTGCCCCCCTCAACGTCGCCTCCACCTGCCTACACTTATTAACCCCTAATCTGCCGAGCAGACCGCACCGCTACTATTATAAAGTTATTAACCCCTAATCCGCCTCACTAACCCTATAATAAATAGTATTAACCCCTAATCTGCCCTCCCTAACATTGCCGACACCTAACTTCAAACATTAACCCCTAATCTGCCGACCGGAGCTCACCGCTATTCTAATAAATGTATTAACCCCTAAAGCTAAGTCTAACCCTAACACTAACACCCCCCTAAATGAAATATAATTTTAATCTAACGAAATTAATTAACTCTTATTAAATAAATTATTCCTATTTAAAGCTAAATACTTACCTGTAAAATAAACCCTAATATAGCTACAATATAAATTATAATTACATTGTAGCTATTTTAGGATTAATATTTATTTTACAGGCAACTTTGTAATTATTTTAACCAGGTACAATAGCTATTAAATAGTTAAGAACTATTTAATAGTTACCTAGTTAAAATAATTACAAAATTACCTGTAAAATAAATCCTAACCTAAGTTACAATTAAACCTAACACTATACTATCATTAAATTAATTAAATAAAATACCTATAATTATCTACAATTAAACCTAACACTACACTATCAATACATTAATTAAATACAATATCTACAAATAACTACAATGAAATAAACTAACTAAAGTACAAAAAATAAAAAAAGAACTAAGTTACAAAAAATAAAAAAATATCTACAAACATAAGAAAAATATTACAACAATTTTAAACTAATTACACCTACTCTAAGCCCCCTAATAAAACAACAAAGCCCCCCAAAATAAAAAATGCCCTACCCTATTCTAAATTACTAAAGTTAAAAGCTCTTTTACCTTACCAGCCCTGAACAGGACCCTTTGCGGGGCATGCCCCAAGAAGTTCAGCTCTTTTGCCTGTAAAAAAAAACATACAATACCCCCCCCAACATTACAACCCACCACCCACATACCCCTAATCTAACCCAAACCCCCCTTAAATAAACCTAACACTAAGCCCCTGAAGATCATCCTACCTTGTCTTCACCTCACCAGGTATCACCGATCCGTCCTGGCTCCAAAATCTTCATCCAACCCAAGCGGGGGTTGGCGATCCATCATCCGGTGGCTGAAGAGGACCAGAAGAGGCTCCAAAGTCTTCATCCTATCCGGGAAGAAGAGGCGGTACGGACCGGCAACCATCTTGATCCAAGCGGCATCTTCTATCTTCATCCGATGACGACCGGCTCCATCCTGAAGACCTCCACCGCGGACCCATCTTCTTCCGGCGACGTCCAACTGAAGAATGATGGTTCCTTTAAGGGACGTCATCCAAGATGGCGTCCCTCGAATTCCGATTGGCTGATAGGATTCTATCAGCCAATCGGAATTAAGGTAGGAATATTCTGATTGGCTGATGGAATCAGCCAATCAGAATCAAGTTCAATCCGATTGGCTGATCCAATCAGCCAATCAGATTGAGCTCGCATTCTATTGGCTGTTCCGATCAGCCAATAGAATGCGAGCTCAATCTGATTGGCTGACCAACCAAGATGGCGTCCCTTAAAGGAACCGTCATTCTTCAGTTGGACGTCACCGGAAGAAGATGGGTCCGCGGTGGAGGTCTTCAGGATGGAGCCGGTCGTCATCGGATGAAGATAGAAGATGCCGCTTGGATCAAGATGGTTGCCGGTCCGGATCGCCTCTTCTTCCCGGATAGGATGAAGACTTTGGAGCCTCTTCTGGACCTCTTCAGCCACCGGATGATGGATCGCCAACCCCCGCTTGGGTTGGATGAAGATTTTGGAGCCAGGATGGATCGGTGATACCTGGTGAGGTGAAGACAAGGTAGGATGATCTTCAGGGGCTTAGTGTTAGGTTTATTTAAGGGGGGTTTGGGTTAGATTAGGGGTATGTGGGTGGTGGGTTGTAATGTTGGGGGGGTATTGTATGTTTTTTTTTACAGGCAAAAGAGCTGAACTTCTTGGGGCATGCCCCGCAAAGGGCCCTGTTCAGGGCTGGTAAGGTAAAAGAGCTTTTAACTTTAGTAATTTAGAATAGGGTAGGGCATTTTTTATTTTGGGGGGCTTTGTTGTTTTATTAGGGGGCTTAGAGTAGGTGTAATTAGTTTAAAATTGTTGTAATATTTTTCTTATGTTTGTAGATATTTTTTTATTTTTTGTAACTTAGTTCTTTTTTATTTTTTGTACTTTAGTTAGTTTATTTCATTGTAGTTATTTGTAGATATTGTATTTAATTAATGTATTGATAGTGTAGTGTTAGGTTTAATTGTAGATAATTATAGGTATTTTATTTAATTAATTTAATGATAGTATAGTGTTAGGTTTAATTGTAACTTAGGTTAGGATTTATTTTACAGGTAATTTTGTAATTATTTTAACTAGGTAACTATTAAATAGTTCTTAACTATTTAATAGCTATTGTACCTGGTTAAAATAATTACAAAGTTGCCTGTAAAATAAATATTAATCCTAAAATAGCTACAATGTAATTATAATTTATATTGTAGCTATATTAGGGTTTATTTTACAGGTAAGTATTTAGCTTTAAATAGGAATAATTTATTTAATAAGAGTTAATTAATTTCGTTAGATTAAAATTATATTTCATTTAGGGGGGTGTTAGTGTTAGGGTTAGACTTAGCTTTAGGGGTTAATACATTTATTAGAATAGCGGTGAGCTCCGGTCGGCAGATTAGGGGTTAATATTTGAAGTTAGGTGTCGGCGATGTTAGGGAGGGCAGATTAGGGGTTAATACTATTTATTATAGGGTTAGTGAGGCGGATTAGGGGTTAATAACTTTATAATAGTAGCGGTGCAGTCCGCTCGGCAGATTAGGGGTTAATAAGTGTAGGCAGGTGGAGGAGACGTTGAGGGGGGCAGATTAGGGGTTAATAAATATAATATAGGGGTCGGCGGTGTTAGGGGCAGCAGATTAGGGGTACATAGCTATAATGTAGGTGGCGGCGCTTTGCGGTCAGCAGATTAGGGGTTAATTATTGTAGGTAGCTGGCGGCGACGTTGTGGGGGGCAGATTAGGGGTTAATAAATATAATACAGGGGTCGGCTGTGTTAGGGGCAGCAGATTAGGGGTACATAAGTATAACGTAGGTGGCGGTCGGCAGATTAGGGGTTAAAAAAATGTAATCGAGTGGCGGCGATGTGGGGGGGCCTCGGTTTACGGGTACATAGGTAGTTTATGGGTGTTAGTGTACTTTAGAGTACAGTAGTTAAGAGCTTTATGAACCGGCATTAGCCCAAAAAGCTCTTAACTACTGACTTTTTTGCTGTGGCTGGAGTTTTGTCGTTAGATGTCTAACGCTCACTTCAGACACGACTCTAAATACCGGAGTTAGGAAGATCCCATTGAAAAGATAGGATACGCAATTGACATAAGGGGATCTGCGGTATGGAAAAGTCGCGGCTGAAAAGTGAGCGTTAGACCCTATTTTGAGTGACTCCAAATACCGGAGTTAGCCTAAAACCAGCGTTAGGAGCTTCTAACGCTGGTTTTCACGGCTAACGCCAAACTCCAAATCTAGGCCAAAGTAAACCCACAAGATACGGATATCTCACACAAACTGCAGAAGGCCAAACATGAGCTTAGGGACCTACTAACAGCTGAATCTCAACAACAAGCTATATATCTGAGACAGATGTATTTTGATCAGGGGAACAAGCCAGGCAAACTTTTAGCCAGGTCGATAAAACGCAAAAGACTTAAAACCTTTATTCACACCCTCACAGATGGGAGGGGAATGGCAGTTCAGGACAGTAAGGGGATAGCAAATACCCTGAGAGATTTTTACAATAACCTTTACAACTTAGACCCCCCAGCGCCAGCACTTAGTACGCAGGATAACATAACTACAAAGGACTTACTAACTAAAGACTACTTATCAAATTTACCGCTAACCAGACTGACAACAGAGGACTCCGGTTTTCTGGATGCGCCTATCACTCCAGAAGAAATATGTGAAGCGATAAAAAACCTCCCAACAGGAAAAAGCCCGGGCCCTGATGGCATTACACCTAAATATTATAAAACATTCAAAGACACCCTTGTTCCCCACCTACAAGCCTTATTCAATGAACTAGCAGAAACTAAAACCCTCCCTTCATCCATGCTTGAGGCTCATATAACAGTCTTGCCGAAGCCCGGTAAGAAACCAGATACACCAGGGAACTTTAGGCCCATATCCCTTTTGAACACTGATGTCAAAATCTTGGCAAAAGTGTTAGCAACTAGACTTAATAGGTTCCTCACCGACCTAATATCCACTGACCAAGCAGGTTTTGTTCCAGGACGTGAAGCCAGGGACAACACCCTAAGAGTCCTCCAGTTAATCAGTTATGCCAAACAACAATCCGTTCCACTGACACTGTTTTCGTCGGACGCCGAAAAGGCATTCGACAGAGTGGATTGGCGCTTTCTCAAAGAAGTATTGCTCAAAATGAATTTTGGTATTCCCTTTCTTAACATGGTGTTCTCTCTATATTCCAATCCCAACGCTAAGATCAGGACCAATGGCACACTGTCGGACACATTTGTTATTACGATTGGCACACGACAGGGGTGCCCCCTCTCCCCATTGTTGTTCGTGCTGTCAATCGAGGCCCTAGCTGTCTCGATACAGCTCAACCAAAGTATAACAGGCATTGTGGTGGGGGACAGGAAGCATAAAATGATCATGTATGCCGATGACATACTATTTACTATTTCCAACACAGAAACTACTCTTCCAAACATCTTAGCGGAACTACACAGATACGGTCAGGTTTCCAACTTCCACCTTAATGTTACAAAATCTGAACTCCTAAACATTTCTGCCACCCCACAAATCATCACCCAAATGGAAGATACCTTTCACATACAAATAGCTAAAAAACAAATGAAGTATTTAGGGATTAATTTAGCACGCAATGACAATGACATCATTCTGCACAATTATCAAAAGCTTAAAGGGACACTCAGGTTTTATTAAATTTTCATTATTCAGATACAGCATGTAATTTTAAACAACTTTCCAATTTACTTCCATTAAAAATAATGTGCACAGTATTTTATATTTATACATTTTTTGAGTCACCAGCTCCTACTGAGCATGTGCAAGAACTCAGACTATACGTATATGCATTTGTGATTGGCTGATTACTATCACATGGTACAAGGGGAGTGGAAATATACATAACTTTGAAATGTGTTAAAAAATAATCTACTACTCATTTGAAATTCAGAGTAAATGCTATTGTATTGACTTGTTATCTTGCATTTGTTGATTATGCAAATCTGCTGTGTTTACTGGTCCTTTAAGAATGAGATAGCAAACAATCTTCAACTTTGGAGTAACAAGCCCATTTCCTGGTTAGGCAGGATGGGCATAATAAAAATGAACATCCTGCCACGGATCCTGTATATCTTTCAGGCTCTACCGATCCCACTGCCCCTTACCTATCTCACTCAATTACAAAAAAATGTTGATAACTATATCTGGCAGGGAAAGAAAAGCAGGATAAGTAGGCAAACACTATACTTGCCAAAGTATGGAGGGGGAATGGGTCTCCCCAATCTCAAATTATATCGTAGGGCGATAATATCACATCACATAGTAGACTGGAACCACAATAACACACAGAAGGCGTGGGTGCAGCTGGATAATCAGATCTTCTCTAAAGGTAACATGGCCACTATGGCTTGGATCGAACCGTGTCACAGACCCCTGACCCTGAAATCTTACCCCATCACGCGGGAGACATTTAAAGAATGGGATAAAACCATCTCGGTTCCTGGTAATATCTCTTCACCTTATTCCCTGCTTTTACCCCTGAGAGAACACCCTGGGATCCCATTGGCACAGCAAAGACTGGCACATAGACAACCATATAAGTTAAGAGATGGGACTTTACATTTTGCTTTAGACAGGGGGGACATTGCCCCATTGGAAACCCTCCAACAATGGGACGAGACTTTGTTCTCGTCCTGTGAAATAGAATGCCAAGATACAGCGCTACACTACCCCCAAAAGAGGGTTGTGTTGCTAAAGATGGTGTCCACGACTATAGAAATATATATTATATAAAAATATATATATATATATATTATATAAAATGTTAAAACGTTAAAAAGTTTATGGGTATTAAATGCAATTTTAGAAATTTTATAAAATTAACAATCGTTTTATTAACATAAAATTACAATTAAAATTGGTTTCCAAACTAATGGAATGTCCCATACAATGTTCAAGAAGTACTGTCCCAGGCAAAATCCCATTAGTAAAGTCCCATACAAAATGTCATGTGTCCAAAATAAGTGTCCCAAAAATATAATAAGTAGAGTGTCCAAAGTTGAGTGTCTGAAAATTAGTGTAAAAATCAAAAATGTGAAAAAAATATATAAAAAATATAAAATATAAAAAATATAAAATATAAAAATATATGAGTTGTGATCAGCAACCCATACAAGAAAAAAAAATATATATATATATATATATGATAGTGAGTTGATTTAGTGAAGGTGTACACCTAAAAATGTGTCATAAAAAATAGACCAAAAAAGGTAATAAAAGTCTAGCAAATTAGTGAAACCTTATAGTGAAATAGTCAAAATATTGTCTAATAATGTTCAAATAAATAATATAAAGGTTGTGAATGGCTCCAAAGAATTTAATCCAAATTAATCCAAATGTGAATGTATAAAGTGCTGGGTTGATGTTCCTCTTCTCAAAGGGTTATCAAATGTATTGGGATATCCTCCTGTACCTAAAAAAGTGTACAGAAAATGGACATAGTGCAATAAAATCACCATAAGAAAGCGATATAAGTATTCTACTCACCAGATATATTCTGAGCTGCAATACCAGTATATAGCCAACGCGTTTGGGTCCTCAGGGACCTTTCTCAACACTGGTAGCAGCTGTCTGGCTTCTACACCTTAAAATTTTAAGGTGCAGAAGCCAGACAGCTGCTACCAGTCTTGAGAAAGGTCCCTGAGGACCGAAACGCGTTGGCTATATTGCTCTGTATCTTGGCATTCTATTTCACATTTACACTTTGGAGTATGGTTGGGAGACTCCGCCTCTATCAGATATAGCTTGTATGGTATTATTGTGGCGCTGATAGACATACATTTGTTTGAACTTTTGTTCTCGTCCTGGTTCGCTCGTTCTCAAATCAAACATTTCATTATCACACATAGACATAAGAGCAGGTTAAACAGGGAACTAACCCCTTTTGAACTCTTGTGTGTACAGCAGAACCCCCCAAGGCATACCAAGGCATACCATATCTCTTATATATAAGTTACTGTTGGTAAGCGATGACCAATCATTACCCACTTACACACAAGCATGGGACAGAGAGACAGAGACTAACACTGACACCCAACCCACTGACTGGAGAATGGCGTTCCAGATTGCAGCAAAGGCATCCCCTTCTGCTAGCATACAGGAAATACATTTTAAACTTTTGAGCAGATGGTACCTCACCCCTGCCAGACTACATAGAACTAACCCACAGATCACTGATATGTGCTGGAGGGGCTGTGGCCAGAGTGGGACAATGTACCACATATGGTGGACTTTCCCAGTAATAACATCCTATTGGGAAGCAGTGTTTTCTGCAGTCTCAGAAATAATAGAAACTACCCTACCACTCCATATATATACTCTAATGTTTCAGGGTCTCCCCAAAATTCAAAACAGAGCCACAAGGGCATTACTCCTGTTAATGATTAATGGGGCAAAAAAGCTCATCCCAAAATGTTGGAAATCAGCAGCCCCCCCGACGTTAAGTGACTGGCATACACAGGTGACAGACTTAATCGTATTTGAACAATACCACTTCATGAAATCGAACAAACTAGACCTGCATTATTTGTTGACTGAGACATGGGAGAAATATAGCTTGCCTGCCCGGCCGGCTGTGCGTCCCCTGATTGGAAACCCATAAAAAGACTATGTTCATTCCTGTAGTGATCTCTTTAGCCAAGTGAATTGACATGGTTTACAAGTTTTTCAACGAATAGATAAAATCCATAAAGGAGCGCAATGGTTGTAGCAATGGTAATACATATAATTGCATAGGTGTGGTCCCATGCACGCGCGTATGCTCACACATGTGAGCATTATTCCTCCCTCCTCTCCCCTTCCCCTTTTTTTTTTTTTTTTTTCCTCCTCTTACCTTCCCCCCTCCCCTCCTTTACCCACTCTCCTTCTCTCTCACTTCTCTTCTTTCTATTTTTTCTTGTTCCCTACTTTTTCATAAAAACATACATTGTTCCCATGAGATATGATATACATTTTCTTTTATTCATCGACCACGATTGCCTTTACACACGTCCACCATATCAGAGTTCACTTTGGGTTTAGATGGTTATGACCCGTCAATCTTGGATTTTGACATTGACCTAAATTATTATTTTGCAAAGACGTGTGGTGGATGATTTTGTCAACTTTGAATGTGGAACAGTGCACTTACTTTTCTTCCTTTTGAAGTTGGATAATGTTTGTTACTGTATCTTTGAAATCTTCAATAAAAATTATTTGAAAAGGAAAAAAAAAACAAAAAAAAAAAAACAGAATGAATAAAATGTATTAAATACTCTTGGACCACAAAAAAAAAAAAAGGTAGTTTATGGGTGTTTAGTGTACTTTTTAACACTTTAGTTATGAGTTTTATGCTACAGCTTTGTAACATAAAACTGATAACTACTGACTTTAGATGGCGGTACGGATCTTGTCAGTATAGAGTGTACCGCTCACTTTTTGGCCTCCCAGGCAAACTCGTAATACTAGCGCTATGGAAGTCCCATTGAAAAAGGACTTTTTAAAAAGTTCGGTACTGACACTGCGTGACGGCCAAAAAGGTTTGCGGTACACCTATACCTACAAGACTTGTAATAGCGGCATTAGGGAAAAAGCAGCATTATGAAGCATAACAATGGTTTTTCACTCATAACGCAAAACTCGTAATCTAGCCGAAAGTTACTTAGTACTAATATACGCCTAGATTACGAGTTTTATCAACCCGGCGTTAACAGGCAAGAAGTGAGCGTAGAGCAAAATTGCGCTCCACACTGCACTCCAATACCAGAGCTGCTTAAGTGAGCGGTGAGCTGGTTATACGTGCTCGTGCACGATTTCCCCATAAACATCAATGGGGAGAGCCGGCTGAAAAAAAGCCTAACACCTGCAATAAAGCAGCGTAAAGCTCCATAACGCAGCCCCATTGATTCCTATGGGGAAACTAAATTTATGCCAAGGCCCAATATTTCTGTGAAAATCTGAACAATAACATATTAAACCCTAGAAAGTTTTGGAAACTCATAAATAACTTACAAAATCCTACAATCCACTCCCAACCCCCCACTGTCACTGTGGACAACCATACCCTGCAACTCCCCTTAGAAGTAGCAAATGCCTTTAATAGTTATTTTGTCAGATGCTCCACCACCCTGATTGACAAACTAATAAATGACATGCATCCTGAAACTACAAATGTGGATCAGGCCCCACTAAATCAGCAAAGACCCAATATAGAGAAGTTCAATTTTAGACCTGTACCCATCAATGTCGTTAAGAAACACCTTAATAATCTAAAAATGAAAAACCAGTCTGGACCTGATCAAATCCCAGCAATGCTGTTGAAGCTCAGTGCGCCGGCAATTGCTAAACCGGTCACAACCCTAATTAACAAATCCTTGGTGTCTGGATACATACCCAAACTTTGGAAAACTGTAAGAGTAGTGCCTATCCATAAAAGTGGGGAGTTAACCTTGGTTTCTAATTATTGCCCTATATCTTTGCTCCCAGTATTGTCAAAAATCTTAGAAAAATGCATCCATACGCAATTATGTGAGTATTACCAACAATCTAACTATCTGACCCCTGATCAATCAGGTTTTCACCCGAATCACTCCACTACAACTGCCCTCCTAAAAGTTTGCAATGACATCCAAACTGGCATGGAACAAGGAGACCTGACAGGAGCTATTTTCCTTGATTTTGCAAAGACCTTTGACACCGTAGACCACAACATACTACTGCTCAAACTAAAAAACTCTGGTAATGCTGATCGTCCATTAACCTGGTTTCGATCATATGTATCGGATCGATCACAATATGTCTCCATTTCTGACAGCTACTCCCTCCCTCTTCCAGTCACGTGTGGTGTACCCCAAGGTTCCATTCTCGGCCCCCTACTATTCACATTATTTATAAATGATCTGCCTAATGTCTGCAAATCCTCAATTGTACACATGTACGCAGATGACACAGTAATCTATGCAAACAATGTCGATCTGTCGCAGCTTGAAGCAGTGCTCCAAGACCAGTTCATAGAGGTAGAAAAGTGGATCTCAAAAAACAAACTCTTCCTAAACACTGACAAAACTGTCACAATGATCTTTGGAACGGGACCTAAATTACACAAATTACAAAATTCCCATCTTCGCATCAAAACAAAATCTAATTGCACACAGTCCACTCTTTTAAATACTTGGGTATGTTGTTAGACCCCAATCTATCTTTTGGCCTCCACATAGAAAAACTTGCATCTAAACTTTATCCAAAACTAGGTGCCCTGTACAGAAACAAATCCTGCCTCAGCCCTACAGTAAAGGAAAAGATTTTACAGCAAATGTTGATGCCTATCATGGATTATGGGGACATAGTATATACCTGCACCGCAAACTCATCTTAATAAACTTAATACGTTGTATAACTCGTTCTGCCGCTTTGTGCTACAATGTAACTACAGGAAACACCATTGTGACATGCTAAAAGAACTAAACTGGCTGTCGCTGGAATCCAGACGCACCCTCCATCTTTCCTGCCTCCTTTTCCTACATAGCACCACAATTATGGAATGACCTCCCTCACACTTTAAAAACTTCCCCAAGCCTAATATCCTTTAAGAGAATGTGCCTGTCATGGTTGATTAAATATTTCCTACCAGTTCTATGTTAAATGTTTGCATATATTGTGTATTATTATTGTTTTTGTATTTTATTGTACACTATTGTATCAATGCAATGTTTTGTGGTCCCAGGACATACTTGAAAACGAGAGAAATCTCAATGTATCCTTCCTGGTAAAATATTTTATAAATAAATAAATGTTTACACCTAACACCCTAACATAAACCCTGAGTCTAAACACCCCTAATCTTACACTTATTAACCCCTAATCTGCTGCCTCCAACATCGCCGACACCTACATTATATTTATTAACACCTAATCTGCTGCCCGCAACATCACCGACACCTACATAATGTTATTAACCCCTAATCTGCCGTCCCCAAAGCCACTATAACATATTAACCCCTAAACCGCCGTACTCCTGCATCGCAAACACTAGTTAAATATTATTAACCCCTAATCTACCGCCCCTATACTACATTTATTAACCCCTAAACCTATGTCTAACCCTAACCCTAACACCCCCTAACAAATATAATTCAAATAAATATAAAGAAAAATTCCTATCATTAACTAAATAATTCCTATTTAAAACTAAATACTTACCTATAAGATAAACCCTAAGCTAGCTACAATATAACTAATAGTAACATTGTAGCTATCTTAGGGTTTATTTTTATTTTACAGGCAAGTTTGTATTGATTTTAAGTAGGTAGAATAGTTACTAAATAGTTATTAACTATTTAATAACTACCTAGCTAAAATAAATACAAATTTACCTGTAAAATAAAACCTAACCTAAGTTACAATAACACCTAGCACTACACTACAATTAAATAAATTCCCTAAATTAAATACAATTAAATAAATTAAATAAAATTAGCTAAATTACCAAAAAAACAAACACTAAATTACCGAAAATAAAAACCAAATTACAAGATATTTAAACTAATTATACCTAATCTAATAGCCCTATGAAAATAAAAAAGCCCACCCAAAATAAAAAAAAACCCTAGCCCAAACTAAACTACCAATAGCCCTTAAAAGGGCCTTTTGCGGGGCATTGCCCCAAAGAAATCAGCTCTTTTACCTGTAAAAAAATACAAACAACCCCCCAACAGTAAAACCCACCACCCACACAACCAACACCCCAAATAAAAGCCTTACTAAAAAAAACCTAAGCTCCCCATTGCCCTGAAAAGGGCATTTGGATGGGCATTGCCCTTAAAAGGGCATTTAGCTCTATTGCAGCCTAAAGCCCTAATCTAAAAAATAAACCCACCCAATATACCCTTAAAAAATCCTAACTCTAACCCCCAAAGATTCACTAAACCGGGAGAAGTCTTCATGCAAGCGGCAAGATGTCCTCAACGAAGCTGGCAGAAGTGGTCCTCCAGATGGGCAGAAGTGGTCCTCCAGACGGGCAGAAGTCTTCATCCAGATGGCATCTTCTATCTTCATCCTTCCGACGAATTCTATCAGCCAATCAGAATTAATTTTGAAAAAATCCTATTGGCTGATGCAATCAGCCAATAGGATTGAGCTTGCATTCTATTGGCTGATTGGAACAGCCAATAGAATGCGATCTCAATCCTATTGGCTGATTGGATTAGCCAATAGGATTGAAGTTCAATCCTATTGGCTGATTGCATCAGCCAATAGGATTTTTTCAACCTTAATTCCGATTGGCTGATAGAATTCTATCAGCCAATTGGAATCTAGGGGACGCCATCTTGGATGACGTCATTTAAAGGAACCTTCATTCGTTGTTAGCCATCGAAAGAAGAGGATGCTCCGTGCCGGATGTCTTGAAGATGGAGCCGCTCCGCGTTGGAAGGATGAAGATAGAAGATGCCATCTGGAGGACCACTACTGCCCGTCTGTAGGACCACTTCTGCCGGCTTCGTTGAGGACATCTTGTAATTAGTTTAAAGATCTTGTAATTTGTTTTTTATTTTCTGTAATTTAGTGTTTGTTTTTTTTTGGTAATTTAGCTAATTTTATTTAATTTATTTAATTGTATTTAATTTAGGGAATTTATTTAATTGTAGTGTACTGTTAGGTGTTATTGTAACTTAGGTTAGGTTTTATTTTACAGGTAAATTTGCATTTATTTTAGCTAGGTAGTTATTAAATAGTTAATAACTATTTAGTAACTATTCTACCTAGTTAAAATAAATACAAACTTGCCTGTAAAATAAAAATAAACCGTAAGCTAGATACAATGTAACTATTAGTTATATTGTAGCTAGCTTAGGGTTTATTTTATAGGTAAGTATTTAGTTTTATATATTTAAGTTAGGGGGTGTTAGGGTTAGGGTTAGACAGGTTTAAAGGGTTAATAAATTTTGAATAGTGGCGGCGACAGATTAGGGGTTAATAAATGTAGGTAGGTGGCGGCGATGTTGGGGGCAGCAGATTAGGGGTTAATAGGTATAATGTAGGTGGCGGCGATGTCCGGAGCGGCAGATTAGGGGTTAATAGGTATAATGTAGGTGGCGACGATGTCCGGAGCAGCAGATTAGTGGTTAATGAGTATAATTTAGGTGGCGGCGATGTTAGGGGCGGCAGATTAGGGGTTAATAATATTTAACTAGTGTTTGCGAGGCGGGAGTGTGGTGGTTCAGGTGTTAATATGTTTATTCTAGTGGGGACGATGTCTGGAGCGGCAGATTAGGGGTTAATTTTATTTTAGTGTTTGTGATGTGGGAGGGCCTCGGTTTAGGGGTTAATAGGTCATTTATGGGTGTTAGTGTACTTTTTAGCACTTTAGTTATAAGTTTTATGCTACAGCTTTGTAGCGTAAAACTCATAACTACTGACTTTAAAATGCGTTAGGAATCTTGGCGGTAAAGGGTGTACCGCTCACTTTTTTTCCTCGCAGGACAAACTCGTAATACCGGCGTTATGCAAGTCCCATTGAAAAAAGCCTTTACAAAATTTACGTAAGTTGCTTTGCGTTAAGGCTAAAAAAAGTATGCAGTACACCTATACCTGCAAGACTCGTAATACCAGCGGGTGTAAAAAAGCAGCGTTATGACCTGATAACGCTGCTTTTTTACCTTAACGCACAACTCGTAATCTAGCCGATAATTATTTATAGACTACACAGGTCTATGAAGTATTACATTTGTTACTATAAATTACACTTATAAATCACAGCTTCAATTTAATTCTTGCAATAAAGAATACCTTTGCTATAAATTATTAAATTATAAAAATATTAAAAATATAAAGACATTAAACCACCAATACATTACCAGTACCAATATTTGAGAGTTTCAGCTTTTCCAATCAGAGTTTTTCGAAAATCATACGTGAAGGTATCACTATTAACAGGTCATAGAGTTATCTCTCTTTCCTTAAGAGAGTTTTCCAACCAGGGTTCAGAGACTTATCCAAAAAGCAGGCCCAAATCGGTGTATGGGTCTTTGGGTCACAAAGTGAGTCTGTCCTCCTTTCTTGCATAGTGTGGGCTATATTCTTTGACATAGCCCTTACTTCAATTTTAGAATCATTCAATAGAATTTCTCTGGGTACGCCCTTTGAGTCTGAACTCATCTCTCATTGGATATTCACTGGTTATTCAATTTCCTTAATTGAATATCTTTGGCTGCAATACTCTAATTGAACGCCTGGGGTACAACTAGAATTTGGAACGTAGTTTCATTTAGTAAATTATTTAGCTACAGGAAAATATATATTTCCTTATATATATTTTTATAAATGTATATTCAATATACTTATTATTTCCTAGTATTAATAAAACATTTGGTCAATATATATGTGATTATTTAATTTAACTGAGCATGTATATTTTAAGACTAAGCATGGGTATAATTATTAAATCTATTATGTATTCTTATATATATTTAAATATTAGATCTGGGCACAATATTAAATCTTATAATACAGGGAGTGCAGAATTATTAGGCAAGTTGTATTTTTGAGGATTAATTTTATTATTGAACAACAACCATGTTCTCAGTGAACCCAAAAAACTCATTAATATCAAAGCTGAATACTTTTGGAAGTAGTTTTTAGTTTGTTTTTAGTTATAGCTATTTTAGGGGGATATCTGTGTGTGCAGGTGACTATTACTGTGCATAATTATTAGGCAACTTAACAAAAAACAAATATATACCCATTTCAATTATTTATTTTTACCAGTGAAACCAATATAACATCTCAACATTCACAAATATACATTTCTGACATTCAAAAACAAAACAAAAACAAATCAGTGACCAATATAGCCACCTTTCTTTGCAAGGACACTCAAAAGCCTGCCATCCATGGATTCTGTTAGTGTTTTGATCTGTTCACCATCAACATTGCGGGCAGCAGCAACCACAGCCTCCCAGACACTGTTCAGAGAGGTGTACTGTTTTCCCTCCTTGTAAATCTCACATTTGATGATGGACCACAGGTTCTCAATGGGGTTCAGATCAGGTGAACAAGGAGGCCATGTCATTAGATTTTCTTCTTTTATACCCTTTCTTGCCAGCCACGCTGTGGAGTACTTGGACGCGTGTGATGGAGCATTGTCCTGCATGAAAATCATGTTTTTCTTGAAGGATGCAGACTTCTTCCTGTACCACTGCTTGAAGAAGGTGTCTTCCAGAAACTGGCAGTAGGACTGGGAGTTGAGCTTGACTCCATCCTCAACCCGAAAAGGCCCCACAAGCTCATCTTTGATGATACCAGCCCAAACCAGTACTCCACCTCCACCTTGCTGGCGTCTGAGTCGGACTGGAGTTCTCTGCCCTTTACCAATCCAGCCACGGGCCCATCCATCTGGCCCATCAAGACTCACTCTCATTTCATCAGTCCATAAAACCTTAGAAAAATCAGTCTTGAGATATTTCTTGGCCCAGTCTTGACGTTTCAGCTTGTGTATCTTGTTCAGTGGTGGTCGTCTTTCAGCCTTTCTTACCTTGGCCATGTCTCTGAGTATTGCACACCTTGTGCTTTTGGGCACTCCAGTGATGTTGCAGCTCTGAAATATGGCCAAACTGGTGGCAAGTGGCATCTTGGCAGCTGCACGCTTGACTTTTCTCAGTTCATGGGCAGTTATTTTGCGCCTTGGTTTTTCCACACGCTTCTTGCGACCCTGTTGACTATTTTGAATGAAATGCTTGATTGTTCAATGATCACGCTTCAGAAGCTTTGCAATTTTAAGAGTGCTGCATCCCTTTGCAAGATATCTCACTATTTTTGACTTTTCTGAGCCTGTCAAGTCCTTCTTTTGAACCATTTTGCCAAAGGAAAGGAAGTTGCCTAATAATTATGCACACCTGATATAGGGTGTTGATGTCATTAGACCACACCCCTTCTCATTACAGAGATACACATCACCTAATATGCTTAATTGGTAGTAGGCTTTCGAGCCTATACAGCTTGGAGTAAGACAACATGCATAAAGAGGATGATGTTGTCAAAATACTCATTTGCCTAATAATTCTGCACTCCCTGTATATATATATATTTATATATATATATATATATATATATAAATATATATATATATATATATAAATATATATATATATATATATATAACATATACTTCCTACTGATATTGTCTCAAGATATGTACTTAAGAGCCATATTTCTATTTGGGGACTGTAAAGGATATTAATAAATCTAGTACCATTTTAATAAGTAGTATTTCCGGAACTTTAATTATTTTAATTGTATATTCTGATATTATATTGCCACATTTTCCAGTTATCTTTATATTCCATACATACCTGCAAGTAGAATTCTGTTGGAACTAATATCATTATAGATATACATATATTTTATTTTATTATTATTGACTAATATATATATTTTATTTCATCATTTCACGTCTATGATCATATTCATAGGACAGCTTATTCATTTCAAACACACCGTTTATTCTGAAACAGTTATTTATTTACTTTACTTCATATTTACTTTATTCTATAACATGTGATGTATCCCCTGGATTCATATATATTATTCATACAATCTGGATGCATTAACTTATATAAAAACTATATAGACAATTTGTCTAAACTTTGAAATGTTACATCTTCGACATGCCTTCCATATAGATGTAAGTCTGAGCTTTGTGTGTTGAAACTCAGTGTGTACTAATCTACACTTAGCTGGGATGTATTTACATTTCCTGAAATTTGTTCCTTGGCTCAGACCCTATTCTCTCTAACTACAGGGGTTGGCCATCTAGCTAGCTCATTTAATTACCATTTCCATGCAGGAAGTCTTTTGAAGATAGTTCCTTTAATTGAGTTATTTAGACATATATCAACATGTATAGACATACTGTATATAAATACATACATATGCATATTTAGACATGTATATGTATGTATGTCTATGTTAAAGTCTTTTCCCTGCCTTTCTTTTCAAATACCTGAGACCTGAGCCGTAACTTTTGTGTGCAATATTTTTTTTAAATATTTTTTATGAGATGGTGTTATGAGTGTAACTATACTTTGTAATGTATTTTTGATGTGTTTGGTGCAACTTTTTACGTGAGCGAAAGCACAACAGTTAACCACAGCTCTGAGGTCGCGCTAACCTGATGCATGTTGACTTAAATTGCGCTCAAGCAACTGTGTTTACTTTCAACTTGTAATACATATGCTTCTTCCAATAATCTGGCCCTTAATGGGACATGAGAGACAAAATAAAACACTAATGATTGACATTAATATCCTTTCAATGAGAGCACACTGAGCTCAGGAGTGTGTCTAAATCACTATATGACAACAGTGTTTGAAACAAAGTTTGGAACCATGTGTTCAAGCCATGTACACACATGTTATACAAATAGTGAAAAGTTAATTTTGATTTTCATGTCCTCTTAAAGGATATGAAATCCATTTTGTTTCTTCCATCATTCAGACAAAACATATTTTTTTTAAAAAAAAGTTTTAAATTTACTTCCATTATCAAATTAGCTTCATTTTTATGTTATTCTTTGTTAAAGAGATATCTAGATAGGCAGCATGCACATGTCTGAAGCACTACATGACAGGAAATAGTGCTGCCATAACACTTCTCAACCAGAGAGAAAGAGTGGTTGAAAGTGACCTTCTTTTCTGACCTCTACGCTTACGGGAGAAAGCAACAATGAGGGCAGAAGTATGCCTAAAATCTTTAGTTGCTTGAAGGCAAAATTTTAGAGCATGCACAACATCCAAGTTATGCAAAAGACATTCCTTCTGGGAAGAAGGATTGGGACAAATAGAAGGAACAACAATTTCCTGATTAATATTGAGATCCGACACTACTTTAGGGAGAAACCCCAGCTTAGTACGGAGGCCTTATGTCATGGTGTCATGAATCAGACTGAGACAAGAAGTGCAAAAATAATCACACATATATTAATAACAAAAAATAATAAAAAAAAGTCCACAACTCAAATAACAAGCCAGGAGTCAAAGCCAAAGCTGGTAGTCAGACGAGCCGAGTCAGGAGCCATAGCGAGTAGTCAGAGGAGCCAGAATCAGGAACAAGGAGAACAGCAGAGTCAGGAACATGCCAGTGATCAGGAACCAAAAGGGACGTCAGACAGCCAGGTAATACACAGGAACTGGAACACAGGAACTCACAAACAGGTCTGAGAGAACGCAAGGGCAAAGCATAATGAACAGAGGCCCTTTAAATAATAAGTGATGACATCACAATTCTGAGACTGCAACCAGTCTCACATGGATGATGTTCACCAGTCTGGCCATAAGAGGGTGTGCAGGAAATGAGCAGCATCACACACTCTGTACCAGATTCAGTAAGAGAGGTGAGTAAAATGGCTGCCAGCAGCACATAGCAAAAAAAGCAGGGAAAAATCCCTAACACCTTATCAGTATGAAAAATGAGGAAAGGGGAATCACATCCAGGCTAACCTGAAGAAAAGCAAATAATTGAGGAACTCTTACTTTGCTCCAAAAAAAACCTGTGAATCACACCAAGAAAGGTATTTACGCCATACCATATGGTAAATTCTGCGAGTAATCGGTTTACGAGCCTGAATCATAGTATCTATGACTTTCTCAGAGAAGCCATGTCTAGCCAAAACTAGACGTTCAATCTCCAAGCAGTCAGCTTCAAAGAAGCCAGATTTGGATGGCGGAAGGGACCCTGGAGTAGAAGGTCCTTCCTCAGAGGTAACCCCCAAGGCGGAAGAGATGACATCCTCACCAGATCTGTGAACCAGATCCTGCAAGACCATGCGCAGGAGCTATTAGAATAACAGAAGCTCTCTCTTGCTTGATGCGAGCAATAACTCGCGGAAGGAGAGCAAACTGAGGATACAGGTAAGCTAGATTGAAATTCCAAGGAACCGGCAGAGCATCTATTAGAACAGCTTGAGGATCTCTTGACCTTGAACCGTATCTTGGAAGCTTGGAGTTTTGACGAGACGCCATCAGATCCAATCCCGGAACCCCCCATATAAGGGTTATCATAAAGAAAACCTCTGGGTGGAGAGCCCACTCTCCTGGATGCCTGCTCAGAAAATCCGCTTCCCAGTTGTCCATTCCTGGGATGTGGATGGCAGAGAGATGACAATCGTGAGACTCTGCCCACTGGAGAATGCAAGTCACCTCCATCCTTGCTAAAGAGCTTTGAGTTCCTCCCTGGTGGTTGATGTAAGCCAGCAAGTTGATGTTGTCCGATTGGAATCTGATAAACCGGACTGAAGCTAGCTTAGGCCAAGCTGTCAAGACATTAAAAATAGCTCTCAACTCCAAGATGTTTATAGGAAGATAAGTCTCCTCCTGGGTCCACAAGCCCTGAGCTTTTAAGGAGCCCCAGGCTGCTCCTCAGCCTAACAGACTGCCTGGCATCCATGGTCACAATCACCCAGGAGGGTCTCAGGAAGCATGTGCCCTGAGACAGATGGTCCTGAGAAATCCACCATAAGAGAGTGGATCTTGTCAGGGGATCCAGATCTATTCTTTGTGAGAGATCCGAGTGGTCTCCGTTCCATTGACTGAGCATGCATAACTGCAGAGGTATCAGATGGAACCGAGCAAAAGGAACGATGATCATTGAAGCAACCATCAAACCAATCACCTCCATGCATTGAGCCACTGAGGGATGAATAGCAGACTGGAGGGAAATGCATGAAGCAATAAGTTTGGAGTTTCTGACATCCGTCAGAAAAATCCTCATGGATAGAGAACCTATAATTGTTCCTAAGAAAACACACCCTTGTGTCTGGAACTAGGGAACTCTTTCCCTCCATGGGAACGTTGAATAGACAACAGCATCTCTGTATGAGATCTTGCTAGATGAAAAGATGACACTTGAACCAAGATGTTGTCCAGGTAAGATGCCACAGCAATTTACTGGGACCTGACAACTGCTAGAAGAGCCCCCAGAACCTTTGTGAAAATTCTGGGAGCTGTAGCAAGGCCAAAAGTAAGTGCAACAAACTGGAAATGTTTGTCCAGAAAGGCAAACCTCAGATACTGGTAATGATCCCTGTGAATGGGAACATGAAGATACGCATCCTTCAGATCTATAGTTGTCATGTACTGTCCATCCTGTATCAAAGGAATAATGGAGCGGATAGTCTCCATTTTGAAGGCAGGAACCCAGAGGAATTGGTTGAGACACTTTAGGTCCAGAATAGGACGGAAAGTGCCCTCCTTTTTGGGAACTACAAATAGATTTGGATAAAATCCCAGACACTGTTCCTCTAGTGGAACTGGAACAATCACTCCCAGGTAAAATAGATCCTTTACGCAGTTTAAGAAGGCCTCTCTTTTTATCTGGTCCGCAGATAACCTTGACAAGAGGAATCGGCCCCTGGGAGGACAGGATTTAAATCCTATTCTGTATCCGTGGGACACTAAGTCTACAGCCCAACGATCCGGAACATCGCGTATCCAAGCCTGCTGAAAAAAAGAGAGCCTGCCCCCACTTGATCCAATACAGGATTGGGGTGGTCCCTTCATGCTGATTTAGAATGCTTTCCTATATTCCAAGCTTGACCATCCCCAGGAGGTTGTTGATAGGAACCGCAGGGCACTGCATGTGGAGCATGGGACGTTTGAGGGGAAAGCTGAGGCGTGGCTGGCACAACACTGTCCTTAGAGACAGAAGGCTCTGAGAAAATCTTATCTTTATGCAATAGTTTTATTTAGGCAAGAGGAGCAAAACTGCACAGGAGGAATAACATCAGCCTCCAAGTAAAATAAACATTTTTCAAAGGACCCACTTTCATCATTAGTGCTTATAACTATGAATAAATTAATCCCCACAAGAATTAGCAAACTAAATATTGGCCAAAAAGTTGACATATATACAAAAAAACAGCACCGTAAAACCTCAGCTCTGCTGAGGACTTACCACCTCCTGAACCAGTCAATCAATCCCACTAGCTATTCCAGATCTCCCACAACAATAGCAGGGCTATGAATAGGGATTCAATCAGGAGCTTGAAAAGGTGCACATCTGTTACGACAACAGCACGGTAGATAGAGATTTTGAGCTAGGAGCTGAAACGTCCACACACCCCGCTATCAACTCCACTAACAGACATCCGAAAAGCGGAAGTGCGGAGGAATGGTCACATGACCGCAACAGAACTAAACTGCGCCAAAAAATGGCGTGAAAAACGTTTAACCCCTTCTGAACCAAAATGCTCCAATATCTCTAACAGCTTGTAAAAACTGTTAGCCTCATAAACCCCTCAATATCCACATTCCTTAATAAAGAAAAATAGGAGTCCAAATAATGAAATCCACCAGAGAATCAACCCTAAGGGGTCAATTTATCAAGCTCCGTATGGAGATTGATGCCCCGTGTTTGCAGCGAGCTAAATCGTATCATGTCCGTCCGCACTATAATAAATAGTCCCCTTAGAGTGCTATTGCCTTCTAACCTAAAAGGGAAGCACTTACCTGTGGATCCTGCTGTTCAGGCAGGGAATGACCTGTTAGGTGTAGCAGATACTCTCACTTCTGCCATGGACCTGTAGAAAAAGAAAGAACAGTGTAACTAACCCTGGTTTTCCAAAAAGGGGTAGCAATAATGTTAGAAATAAAGCAAAGACCACCTCGCTACTTTCTTACTGCTAATAGCCACCATTACTCTAACTAAAGAGATTGACATGGACACAGCATAGCCCCAAATCCTTTCTTGCAGGGAAAAGTACCCATTTAAAGAATTGAAATATCTTCAGACACCATCTTCGCACATCCTCCATTGACAGAGGCAAAGAGAATGACTGGGGGTTATGGGTAAGGGAAGAGATGCTTAACAGCTCTGCTGGGGTGCTCTTTGCCTCCTCCTGCTGGCTAGGAGAGAATATCCCACTAGTAATTGGAATGATTTGTGGACTCTCCATGCCATAGGAAAGAAAAGAGATGCAATGCACACATAAGCTGCTGTCAGAAAAAAGAATATATAATTAAAATCTAGCAAAAAATGTGTGGATCTCATGGATTCTCACCACCATGAAAGAAATTAATGTATCTGGTAAGCATAAATTATTTTTTCTTTCATAAAGGTGGTGAGAGTCCACAAGACTCATAAGCTGTGGACTTCATGAGTAATGAGTGCACAAATCCCTTTAAAAAAAAAAAAAAATCATTCTAAAAATCCCAGGAAAATACAACTGGCCTAGTATAATGGGCAGTAACATGTTTAGGAGGAGACTGTCCCGCATTAAGAATACTTTATGAAGCAAAACCTTCAGTCAGGAATCCAACTAAGCAGATGTTGCCTTCTGACCCTTTCAGAAAAATAAACAAACTATAGGATTGTCTGAATTGTCTCCATCTTTAAAAAAAGAAGGAAACTTGAGCAACTAGGTTACATAGTAGATAAGGTTCAAGAAAGACAGAAGTCCATCGTGTTAAACCTATACAAATCTTAATTTATCTACAATAAAAGCTCAAGTTGATTAAATAAATCCCATTAAAAAGGTGACCTATTTAACACCAGCAATCATATTCCTGAATTCTGTTTCTAGCCAGAAATGTATCTAAACATTTTTTAAATGTACCTAAGGTATTGGCATTTACTACCTCCTTAGGTAATGAGTTCCACAATGTTATTGCTCTTACAGTGAACAAAACGTTTACGTTGCTGGTGATTAAATCTCCTTTCCTGCAATCTTAAATTGTGACCTCTTGTCACAAACTATTTTCTTGGAATAAACATAGCTTCCACCATCTCTGTATATGGTCCTTGGATACATTTATATTAAGTAATCATGTCACCTCTCAAGTGCCATTTTTCTAGAAAAAACATACACAGTTTGGCTAACCTCTCCTCATTGCTTAAATTTGCCATTCCCCTTATTAGTTTTGTAGCCCTTCTCTGAACGTTTTCTAAGTATGTAATGCCTTTTTTAGAGATTGGTCCACAGAACTGCACTCCATGCTCAAGGTGAGGTCTTACCAGGGACTTATATAGTGATAGAATTATGCTTTCCTCTCTTGCATCAATGCCTCTTTTAATACATGCTAGAATCTTATTAGCCTTAGAGGCCGCTGCCCTGCATTGTGCAACCATCTTTAGCTTGTTATCTATAAGTACTACCAAATCTCTTTCCTCCTCTGCTTTTGCTTAGTCTGGTCCCATTTAAATAATAGGTTGCCTGGTTATATTTACTTCCAAACTGTAGAATCTTAAAATCTAGTAATGTTCTTTAACTTCCCTCCTTCTTGGGAACAATGAAGAATTTGGAATAAAAACCCTGGCACTGATTGAGACCAAACCCCTAAAAATGAAGCAAGTTTCCCCCTACCTGAAATTCTACATCAGGAGCCGTATTTTAATGTTGACTTTGTAGAGGAAGCAGGTTCCTTAAACTGTTAAATCTAGTTCCAATTTGAACAAGACTTCCAGGAAAATCTGTAAGAGACCTGCTTTGAAGCCCTGATCTTCCCATAGACTTTCATTCCTGATGGAGAAAAGGTCCTTTACCTCCAGTCACAGAAGAAAAAATAGCATCCAGACAAGGCCAGAAACAATTGTTTTCCCTGAAAAGGAAGAGACAAAAGCCTAGACTTAGAACCCATGTCAGTTGACTATGATTTCAACCACAAGGTCCTCCTGGTCAAAACTGTTGATGCCATATTCTTGGCATTTATTTTATTAATGTCACTAATAGCATCACAAATAAATGCATTAGCTGATCTTAGAATTTCAAATAATTCTGAAACTCATCACTAACAGACTCATCTGAAAACTGCTCAGACAAGCAAAGAGTAGAAGCTGCAACAACACAAGCAAAGATAATCACTAATCTAAAGAGAAAAACTTGCCAATAGAAAAGCCTTCCTATGAAAAGACTCTAACTTCCTATTCATTGGGTCCTTAAAAGAAGTACTATCTACAAGAGGAATAGTAGTACAAGTAAGTAAAGAGGAAATAGCACCATCCACCTAGCAAATAGTTTCCCAAATGTCTATGCTAAAAGCAGGTAAACAAAACATCTTTTTAAACTTTAAAGCAGGATTAAAAGGATTACCAGGGTTAGACCATTCCTTAGAGATTATTTCAGAAATAGCACCAGGAACCAAAAAAAACCTCTGCAGATTTAGCAGCAGATTTAAAAAATAAGTATAGTTGCTTAAAGGGACAGTCTAGTATAAATTAAACTTTCATTATTCAGATAGGACTTTTAATTTTAATCAACTTTCCAATTTACTTTTATCATCAAATTTGCTTTTTTTCTCTTGGTATTCTTAATTTAAACTAAACATAGTAGGTAGGCTCATATGCTAATTTTTAAGCCTTTGAGGGCTGCCTCTTATCACATGCTTTTAAAATCTCTTTTTAACACAAAGAGAAAGAAAGTACACGTAGGCCATATAGATAACACTGTGTTCAGGCACAGGGGGTTATTTAAGATTTAGCACTTAACAATGCTAAATGCAAGACAATAGATAATAAACAGTAACAGTCATGTGATCAGGGGACTGTCAGAAGATGCTTAGATACAAGGTAATCACAGAGGTAAAAAGTATATTAATATAACTGTGTTGGCTATGCAAAACTGGGGAATGGGTAATAAAGGGATTATCTATCTTTTAAAACAATAACAATTCTATGGTAGACTGTCCCTTTAACAGACTATTCCTTAGGAACCTTAGAATCCTGAATCCTTAAATACATAAAACCTCTCTTAAGAGAGAGTGAAGCTGCTCAAGTAGAGATATAAAAAGAGGAGACATCTGTATCTTGATCAGAAACCGACTCCTGATTGTCTGAAAATATCTCACCCTCAGAAGACAAATCTGAGGAACCTGAATCTGAAACATGCAAATAAACAGACTTTATTAAAATCAGGTAAACTACAGGAGGGATTATCAGAAACCAAACTTTTGCACTTACTTGGAAGAGGGATAGCTACCAACATCTCAGACACAGTTAAGCAAAATAAAATGTAAAATCCTGGAGCAAAATCTGAAGAATTCCCCTGTATGGAACAAACAGAGGGAGGACAGATACCCTTAGAAGCAAGAGCAGCATTTGTCTGATTAGAATGATTAAATGATACACACAAGAAATGCAAAGCTATGTAGGGAGGTCAACAGGAGTCAGATTGCAAAAAACACACTTAAAACTAGCATGAAAGAATACAGCAGATATAGCTTTAATGGAACCAATATCTAAAATAGTCAGAGCAGTTCCAGTATGGTTCATCATGTAAAAACAGACAGATATAATAAACCACAGAAAATAAATAAATCAATGTGGCAGGCAAATAAAGAATCAAGGATTATTAAACACAATAAATCCATGAAAGGAAAATAGGCAAATAAGTAAATGAACAGCGAACCTTCATTAAATGCCCCCACCAATATTAACACCTATTGAAGGAATACTAAAAACTCACCCCCTCCATGAGCCAAGGACAAGCAAGCAGAGGAGCACTATCACTAAATAGCACTGTGGAAAAGAACTAAAAACTGTACACAACATCACTTCAGAAGCACAGAGGGAAATAGAAGAGCCACATTTACAAGCCAGGAACGTACTAAGAAGCTGAAGTGCATTAAAGAAAAGCCTATATGAGCGGAAAAACTACTGAAGCATGAAAAAAGCCAACAGAAACTAGGCCTACATGCACAAAATTAGGCTGATGCATGCAAACGGATTTAAACATGAACGACCCGCAGATGAGGCTGATGTCTGCAAAAAATGGTAATGCAGGTGCTAAAACCAAAAAAACAAAGTGCAGCAGGAAACTGACGTGTGCTAATAAACTAAAATGCGCCAAAAAATAGCTGACACCTGCTAAAAACCATAAAAGTAAAAAACAAAGAGTAAATAATAAAAATTTGGGTTCCTGCAGCCCAATTTCCCATACAGAACATATAAGGAAAAATGTCTGTTATAATAGTCTACTGGCTATGATTTACAACACTAAATGTAGCTACTAATATCCTATAGACTATGTGAGAGCCAAAAATATATACTACATACTTACCTGATAAGCACCCACACTACTGGACTTACCATCTGCAGAAAAAGACTGCTTCCATTAGATAGCCAATCCAATGCTGTACACGTGACAGCAGAGTATCTGAGTATGTTAAGTTTTACAACAATCCAACAGGAGGTGGCTAAGAGACCGGTCCCTGTGACTCCTGTGGTAAGCCTGTGATTAACTCCCATTGGGTGTAATTATGCCACTACCCAATACTCCATAGCCCTCTGAGGGGGAAAATGGACTTCAGATCGGTTTGAGAACCCCTTTTACAGAACAGCTGGAGCACCTCCACTCTTCACCTTCCTCTTGCGGAGGCAAATATAAGACTGGTTTACCAGTGAGGTGGGAGGGTTTTTAAGGGCTCTAGGAGTTCTTGGAATCTTTGCCTCCTCCTAGTGGCCAGGAGTGGAATTCCCTGAAGTAATGGCTTGTGGACTCTCAGCACCTCTATGAAAGAAAAAGGATTTTATTATAGAATTTTGTCATTGTAATAGCAAACCGCCAATAATTGTATCTCAAGTTTTGAAAACACTTTAATAAAATGAAATCATATACAAACTGAAAATGAAAACACTGGTTTCCTATGCTACAATAAATAAAATATTTCAACACATAATGTCTGCTTTCTTGTCTATTTGCTTTTATTAAAGATGATTTGATTTCTTTTCTTGGCTGGTGCTCTGATGATTTGTCGAGCCCGAGTTCCAAATCCTAATGTCTGTTGGGATTCAGTGGTGAACTTTTGACATGGGGAAATACATAACATCACTAATAACTTTGCATCGCCACCTGTTTAAAAGAAATGCAGAGGTCAAGTGCTTATCTGTATGTTGCTGTGGATTAACAAACATGTTCTTACATAAAAAATCATGATCCTGAAATTGTTTATGGGTTGCATTTAAAGATCCCAAATGTGACATTTATATGTAAATTTGAGGAAAATTATGACATCAACCATGAATTTACAATTGTTTTAATCAAAACTGACATGTTAGAATGCTTTGACATAAATGAAATGAAGTGTTTCAACATTTAAAAATATTTAGCTATAAAGTTATTCAAAATTATAGGAAATTGATATGAATTGTGCACATCATGAATTGACATTATTGGTTTTTGGTAAAAACCTACTTTTAAATACATTTGCCGGCAATTATCAATAATGAATCAGTTTGTTTTAATTTAGCTTTGTGCACATATCTTAAACTTCTGTAAAGGTGAAAATGCACCTCAAAAACCTGAGAAATGCTTCTTTCTTATAGTTTTGCTCACATTTAACTAGAATTTCCAGCAGGGCTGCCTGTGCTGCAGCCTGCAGGGCCAAATCCTTTGGTCAGGGAGGTCACAGAGTGTGTAGTGCATTTATTCAAGGGCAATCTACTCCTTCAGAGGTTGTGGGGGCAGAGGACTACATTGGCAGCCAAGGTAAGGGGGTGGAGGCTGCCAGGGCTGGATTAATAATTAGGCAGAGTAGGCGCCCTCATAGAGGGGCGCTGTGCTACTGTCTGTCTCTGACATAATACGCACACCTGCCTACTCTTAGCACGTTACTACTCTTTTTAATTCTAGCCACTCCTCCAGTCCCTGACTCAACTAATCTCAGCCTCCACTAATCGCAGAACGTAGCAACGAGGAAGCACCTCCTGCTCTTCTAGATGTCCTTCTACCTCTCCCTATGTCCAGAGCAATCTGTGTAGAATCCTGTACTGCGCCTGTGCAGAGGCTCTGTGAGGAGGAGCTGTGCTTCGGGCACTGAACACCCAACCGTTCTCTGCAAATTTGAAAAAGTAGTCAGAAAGTGCCCTGCGCTGTGATTGGTGGGAGTGGCACCATGTGACATTCACCTAGGACAACGCATGTACTGCAGATGGGGGTACTAGATCGTGCTTTAAGAAGGGGAGGAAGTAATAAACAAACAAATTTGGGTCATTTGCAACCTATATGAATTAATTTACTGATGGAAATTTCATCCGGATACTGTGCGAGTAGCTCTTCAGATTTCTGTGAAGGGGAGAAAGTAATAAACAAAGGACTAGATTACAAGTGGCACTGTATATTGCATTTTTGTGATCGCGAAAACTGCTAGAGTTAAGCTTTTTGCCCTAGTCAGGTTGCACAAGTTTAAAAAAAACAAACATATTTTGCGCAAGTGGCAACTCGACTAGGGCAAAAATCAGAACATCCAATATCACTTTCGCGTTCATAGAAGTCAATGGAGATAAAAAAAGTGGGGAAAAAACTAACACCCGAATATCACATATTGCAAATGCGCTACCCCAACATGAAAATATGAATATTTCATATTCCAATGTTCTTAACATAATGTAATATGTTCTATTTATTCATAAATAAATATTTCTACATATATCTGATGGTTTTTAAACAAATATATATGTATATATATATATATATATATATATATATATATATATATACACATGATTATATATAGGTATAGATATATACAGATATTTATAGGAATATCTATTTAGAAATCCATAGAACATATTCTGCTATGTGCAGAACATTGGAATGTGAAATATTTACAGTAAATACACAGATTTAGCAGTCAATGTATCTGTATGTTAAAGTCCATTGGCGGCTTCTTCTTTTTTGTAACAACCGAGAACTCATATCTTTGATCCCTTATAACTTTTTTGTGCAATATTGTTTTTGAATAATTTTTATTATGCAAGAAAATACACAGACCTTCATTTCAGCTGTCCCACTGCTATGCAAACAGCCTGATTTTAAAGTATATCTGCCCCAGTCTTGCAAGAAAATACACAGACCTTCATTTCAGCTGTCCACTGCTATGCAAACAGGTAGCTTCTGGAAGATAGTAATATCATTATATTTTACCTACCCTGTTATTTATTTTCTGATGTGTGTATTCTTTTATGTATTGGTTATTATTTTGTTTGTTAATTTTTTTTTAATTTTTTTGTTTGTTTTTATTATTTTAAATGCATATTTTATCACCATTATGTTAAAAGTTAGTTTAACCAGCTAAGGCCCATATATCTTTTTGTACTTTGTTTAATGGTTTTATTCCCCTACATGAATACCTCTGTCTTATCTCTGTAATTTTGAACTTTCCCTGTGTTTTTGCTTGAATGACCCTTAGCTCAAATGTCCATAGATATACTCTCCCCATTCCTTTAATTTTTTTGCAGGCCAATCTGACGCTAATATCTCTCTCTCCTTCAGCCTGATTTTAAAGTATATCTGCCCCAGAGCTTCATTTCAGCTGTCCCACTGCTATGCAAACAGGTAGCCTCTGGAGAATAGATAAAAAAGTGGAACTCAAAAAACAAACTCTTCACTGACAAAACTGTCACAATGATCTTTGGAAAGGGGCCTAAATTACACAAATTACAAAATTCCCATCTACGCATCAAAACAAAATCCAATTGCACACTGACCTTAGTCCACTCTTTTAAATACTTAGGTATGTTGTTAGACCCCAATCTATCTTTTGGCCTCCACATAGAAAAACTTGCATCTAAACTTTATCCAAAACTAGGTGCCCTGTACAGAAACAAATCCTGCCTCAGCCCTAAAGTAAAGGAAAAGATTGTACAGCAAATGCTGATGCCTATCATGGATTACGGGGGCGTAGTATATGCACCTGCACCGCAAACTCATCTCAATAAACTTAATACATTGTATTACTCATTTTAGAAAAACAAAGCAGAGAAAAAGGGCGCCTCCTAGTGTAGCCAGTATGTAACAAATGAAGAGTATATAACAATATACATACTCACAATATAGAAAGGCAGAGGTAATGCCTAGGAGAACGGTCTGGGAACTTCACAGTGTCCCAGCAGACTGTGCACGTTACTGAGGCTGCTCCTCCCAAATCAGAATAGTTTTCTGTAGAAAAGGAAATAAAGAGAACAAGAGGGCGACCCCTAGTGCAAATCAGTTGTGAAGATAAAGTGAATGTTGAATTGTGGTCACAAGGGAATACTCACAGACTGTGTTGCACACTGTAGTGCAAGTGAGGCGTACTAGGTATATTTCAGTGACCTAATGCACATATATATCCAGGCTGTGCTGTTGCAGTGAGATGAATGCCCCAGAACCACTGCTGGTGAACGATGGATAAAGTATAACGAAGGACTCCAGTAAAAGATAGTAAAACGTTTTTAATAAAATATATAAAAACAAACACAGGTCAAACAATAGATCTGTGAAAATAATGCTACGCGTTTCTAAGCGCTGACCGCGCTTTTTCCTCAGGCTGATAATACTAACAGGACTGGAGACTCCTTCTTATATGCTGGTGTGCTCTAAATGTTAAACAGCTGAACAATCGTAAAAACAGGTGTTATACTGATTACATACGTCAGTTCCTGACAACATGTCAGTTAGGTACAAATATAAAAAAAGACCTTATTTATACATTGTAATGTTAAACATATTTGTGAGTGAACACAAAAGCGGATTTATACATTGTAATGTGAAACATATTTGTGAGTGAACACAAAAGCGATAGATATCACATATATAGATGCAATGTTGATCGCGAATATTTGGGACAAACAAACTTTTTCTAATCTAAACATGCTTACGCTAATGCGTTATTTTCATACTATGAAAGCATATATAGTGAACCAAATGTTTTCATTCTAAAATGCACAGTGGAAATACACCAGGAGGATGTGTCCCGATTCTAAAAGTGAATGGTTTGAACCTAATAAGAAAGGTGTGTCTGACTGCACCAATGAAATTACTCTATCTGTGAGTATAGTATTATTAGTAAAATTAGAAATGTATGGAACTTATGAATGGATTGAGTGATAATGGATGCTAGTGTAGCCTAGATACAGTGCTAATGATAATAGAATATATTTAAACATGAAATATATCGATACTGTGACTTGCCGCTAAGTACTGAGATGTATCTTACTATCGCGATATCACGATGAGTGTGATGTGATTTAGAGGGTGTATTATCTAAATAATAAAATGTTAGCTGTGAGTGTGCAATTATAGAATAGTGTGTAATGATGTGATAGATGATATTATGTATGTGTTAGGTTAAAAAGCAATAAAACTATACCTAGATGTGAACGTATCTTGAATGATATATGGAGGTGACTTTGAGCCAATGGTTTAATCAATATAAGGATGAAATCCATATTAAAAAAATCACAATATCGTGATGTGTATATATAATATGCAATGTATAGAAGTTTATTGTATTATGACAGTGTGTATATGATATTAAATAAATAAAGGTAGTGAAAAACTAATAAAAAATATATATAGCAATTTCCGAAATAAATGGTTTATACCTAATAGAAAAGGTGTGTCTGTCTGCGCCAATAAGATTGCTCTGCGAGAATAGATAAGATGTAACTAGCTGCACTAAAGAAATAACTCGGTCAAGAGTCTACAAAAGAATTAAGATTAAAGGTAATTAGTGCATGTATGTGGAAAGATAATACAAAAATAACCTAGAAGAGATGGTGAAAATTGTGGAGGTATTTGTATCGAGGACTATATCGATACTAGAACTAGATAACTATATGTATAGATGTAACTGTATGTCGTGATATCCCGATATGTGATGTGTTTCTATAAGTGTGTTACCTGTATATTAAAGTGTGGGCTATTACTATGCTAATGTGTCATATAATATATTATATGTAGTGAGAGTGTTATGTGTAGATATTAAGTGCAAGAGCATATAAACTACACTAAGTGTATAGTTCATATGTTCTATACTAAGTATGTGGCAATATATGATATATACATATGTAATCCATATAAATTTAGTGTGATATAAATGTGGGTCATTTGCAGACTATATGAATTATTTTACTGCTGGAAATTTCATCCAGATACAGTGATAGATATACTTTTTTTTTTGGAGGGGGGGGGGGTTGCTTCAGATTTCTGTGTCTACAGGTGCCTGAGATGTAAATCCGGCCCTGGGATTTCCCAAATCCTGCCCTGTTTTCCAGTGATAACATTTTTCCTAAGTAATCTTTAATTCAGTGACCAGTTAATGGTTTTATGTCACAATATAACTTTAACTGCAATCAGTCTGGTTGACAGTTTTATTCTCATCACTTTGGAAAAGCCAGTCACAGTACTTTATGACATGTAATGTATTAATTCATCTCAGGAAAACAAAACAATAAAACAAAATGTTCTCTATGGAAACTATGATTATAACATTAGCTACTTTGATTGGTGTGGCTGCTATAATAAATAAAATGTGGTATTCACTGCAAACATGACATTTCTGGTCACCAGAAGCGCCGCCTTTCTTGGAAAAAAACGTCTGTCATGATAATGAACATAAATTTGCATAAATAATTATGAAGTATTATTCAGAAAGTAAATCAAACAGACCTGATTTTAAATGATAGTTTATTTCTATTTAGATTCATACATACATGTACACAGTTTCACTATAACAATACATTTATTTCTACAAATTGTTCCTTACTATCTACATTGACCTGAATCTTAAAAATACTGGCAACGCCAGTAAAATGGAGAATATCACCAAGGTTCTCATGACAGTATTGTAAATTTAATTTTTTGCATTCAAGTAACACAAGGGTTTTGTGGCAAAATAAATAAATAAATAAATTATTTAAAAAAACAACAACTATTAACTATTATATAGTTAATCTACTAAGAGTTAAAACCACTAAATTAATTGGATCTCAAATGATTATGTATCTATATGTATTTACTTCTACAGAGTGTATATATATATATATATATATATATATATATATATATATATACACACTGGGAATGCAGAATGCCACTGGATGTTTGGGGTTGTTGGCATGACAACCAAGACACGATTATATTGAACCACACAATAATATAAGTTATTATAGACATCATTCGTAAAATTTGATGTATAACAATAGATACGCTATTTGTAAGTAACATTTCTTTTTCTTGATGACACTTTATTTTTCTACATTACAATTGAGCCGTTGAAAGACGGCGAAACCGGAAGTGACGTAATTGTCCTTCCAGTAGCACAAGAGTGTGGAACGCATGTTTGCGTTCCAGCTAGTCACTTTGGCGCCACTTGAATATTACACAGGTTGGAGTGTGTTTGATTGCAATTATATTTTGTTTGCCTATATAATGTTTGATGTATTTCACTTTATTTCATGCTGATGAAGGGTAGTGTATACCCGAAAACGTTCCAATAAAAATAACCTTGTTATTCTTTTGCAAGACCTGAGAGTGCATTTGTTTGAGTGGCTATATATATATATATATATATATATATATACACTGTATATACAGTATATCTCAAGTTTATACTTATCAGTTCTTGAAACATTTCTTATGATTGTTGGAAATATTCAAAATATCTCAAGAGCGTGATAATATTTCTGGAACTAGTCACATAATTGAAATTCTTTCATATAATAACGTATTAAAAAATGGTGAAAAGTCATTTTTCTTTGACATATGTTTACAAATTGTAAATGTATAGCAACATTTATACAATCTAGCTCAATAAACCTTCATAGATAGTGTAGCAATGCTAAAGGTCAGAAAGACCAGTTAAAGAGGCACTGTAAATTCTAGACAAAATTGAGAAAATATTAGCAAACCAAATGATAATTTATTACACAAGTTTAATTGGTACCATAAAAAATACTGCTGTAAATTCCTCTGTATAAATTAAAAGACACGTGACTACCTTTAAATAATGTACCTGCTTCAATTTTAGTTTTGGCTAAGCTAAGTAAGTGCCATGGAAACACATTTTCTTTTCCCCACATTCAAATGCAATTTTTCATCTTACCCATATATAGGAATATGCTCCCATGTGATAAGTAATCCGCAGTTTAAAGGGACAGTAAAATCAAATTTGAACTATTATGATTCAGATAGAGCATACCATTTTAAACAACTTTCCAATTTTTTTTATTATCTAATTCGAATAATTCTCTTGGTATTATTTGTTGAAAAGCATACCTAGGTAGGTTAAGGAGTGGCAATGCATTCCTGGGAGCTAGCTGCTGATTGATGGCTGCACATATACCCTTACTGTTATTAGCTCACCAGATAAGCTAGCTGATAGTAGTGCATTGCTTCTCCTTTAACAAAGGAGACCAAGAGAATGAAGCAAATTTGATAATAGAAGTAAACTGAAAATTTGTTTAAAATTGTATGTTTTGAATCACGAAAAAAAAATGTGTTTCATGTCCCTTTAATAAATCTTGCAATAATCCTACTTCTGCTGTAGTATATACTATATGTCACTTACCTCTATATTCTGTGTTCTCAAGACATAATTATTTTGAAGTAATATATGCCAGTATTTAAGGTTGCTTTGGCCCCAATGATCGAAAAAGCTATGAGGCGGCAAAATATTCTAAGGGATTCCCCGCTATGTCAAGCGAGCTGGTCGGATTATTCATAGCTCCCGTCATAGTGGCACTGGTCAGCAATGCTGGCTTAGGCAACACTCAGCATTACCAACCATATTGGAGATGTATAGTAAAGGATCCCTAGAATAAAACTGCTGTCTGCCTAACCGCTAATCCTAATATCCCTAAACCTAAGTACCCCACGATTGCAAACTAACAATGAACTAAGAAAGATCTAAATCGCCACATACCCACAGCAAGTTGCTAACTATTAACCTCTAAACTGCCACATACCCACCGCAATCAACTATTAACCCTTATGTCGCTAACTATAAAACCCTATGGTGCCACATACCCACCGCAAGTATCTATCTATTAACTGCTATGCCGCCACATACCCACCAAAAGTATCTATTAACCCCTATGTCACCACATACCCACCGCAAGTATCTATCTATTTACCCCTGTGCCGCCACATACCCACCGCAAGTATCTATTAACCCCTATGCCGCCACATACCTACCGTAAGTTGCTAACAATTAACTTCTAATCCACCACATACCCACCACAATCAACTTTTAACCCCTATGTCGCTAACTATAAACCCTTATGCCACCATATACCCACCACAATCAACAAACTATTTGCCCCTATGCTACCATATACCCACCACAATCAACTAACAAACCCCGGGCGTTGAAGAAGATTGCGGAGGCGGCAGAAGAGTCAGCCAAAGTCCGTCTCCGCTGCAGCAAAGATGCAACCCCGGCGTCTGGAGCCTGGATAAAGAGGGCCCAACGTCGGATCGAGAGGAGCCGGAGTCCCCATCAACTGTGAGTAACACTATTTTGGTTAGATAGGGTTTTTTTGGGGTGGGCTTTTTATTTTTAAGAATAGGGTTGGTTATTTGTAATGTTATTTTGAAGGCTAGATTTTTCAAAGTTAGAATTTGTTACTTCGGGGGATGGGGGTTACTTTAATGTAGCTGAGGGTTTTGTAACTTTTTTTTTTTTTGCTAAAGAGCTAAGGTCACTTTAGGGCAATGCCCTACAAAAGGCCCTTTTAAGGGCTATTGTAATTTATTTATTTTTTATTTTGGGAAGGTTTATTTTATGGGGTATGTAGTTTAGTGTTAGGTATAATGTTTTTTATTTTGGATACTGTAGTTGTTTTGTAACAGCTTTTGTTTTTTTGTAACAGCTTTTTTTGTATCTTAGTAGGGTTAGTTAGGGGGGTTTAGTTTAGAGAGGGGGGGGTTTAGGTGTTAGTGTAGTTCTAGTTTGCATTGGGAGGTGGAGGTTTAGGCCTTAATCTCCTAACCACCCTGTATACTTGTATGGGGGTTGATTAGGTGATTATTGATGGTTACCAATTATTAGGCCTTAATCAACTACCCCCCCCCCATACCTGTATGGAAGTTGATTAGGTGATTAGGTTAGAGCAGATTAGGGGTTAATAGTGCATTTATCTACAATTTTTAAAATATTTTTATTTTAAATATAAATATATATTTTTAAATTTATATTTATGTTACAAAAGGCATTAGTGTTAACAATTGTTTAATTACTATAATTATAAAGCAAGAATATCTTCATTTTAATTTATATACCCGATACTTAAACTAATATGAATTATACATGACTATGCACTTTATTTTAAAGAATGTAGAATGCATTGATATTCAATATTTAAACAGTTGTGAATGTATATTGCATAATGGTTTAAGTATTGCATATACATTAAAATGTATTTATGTTAGCTTGCTGTGTTTATTAGTGATAACACAGATATACACTCACCGCTTTATTAGGTACACCTGTTCAATTGCTTGGTAACAAAAATTGCTAATCAGCCAATCAAATGGCAGCAACTCAATGCATTTAGGCATCTAGATGTGGTGAAGACGACTTGCTGAAGTTCAAACTGAGCATCAGAATGGGGAAGAAAGGGGATTTAAGTGACTTTGAATGTGGCATGGTTGTTGGTGCCATACAGGCTGGTCTGAGTATTTCAAAAACTGCTGATCTACCGGGATTTTCACGCACAACCATCTCTAGGGTTTACAAAGAATGGTCCTAAAAAGAGAAAATATCCAGTGAGCAGCAGTTGTGTGGACGAAGATGCCTTGTTGATGTCAGAGGTCAGAGGAGAATGGGCAGATTGGTTCAAAATTATAGAAAGGCAACAGTAACTGAAATAGCCACTCGTTACAACCAAGGTATGCAGAATACCATCTCTGAACGCACAACACGTCGAACCTTGATGCAGATGGGTTACAGCAGCAGAAGACCACACCGGGTGCCACTCCTGTCAGTTAAGAACAGGAAACGGAGTCTACAATTCACACAGGCTCACCAAAATTGGACAATAGAAGATTGGAAAAACTTTGCCTGGTCTGATGAGTCTCAATTTCAGCTGCAACATTCAGATGGTAGGGTCAGAATTTGGCAAAAACAACATGAAAGCATGGATCCATCCTGCCTTCTACCAACGGTGCAGGCTGGTTG
Organism: Bombina bombina; assembly: GCF_027579735.1. Taxonomy (NCBI): domain Eukaryota; kingdom Metazoa; phylum Chordata; class Amphibia; order Anura; family Bombinatoridae; genus Bombina; species Bombina bombina. The sequence goes on along the minus strand of NC_069502.1, from coordinate 717,664,065 downwards.
TGGTGGTGGTGTAATGGTGTGGGGGATATTTTCTTTGCATACTTTGGGCCCCTTAGTACCAATTGAGCATTGTTTAAACTACCTGAGTATTGTTGCTGACCATGTCCATCCCTTTATGCCTACAGTGTACCCATCTTCTGATGGCTACTTTCAGCAGGATAATGCACCATGTCACAAAACTCAAATTATCTCAAAATGGTTTCTTGACAATGAGTTCACTGTACTCCAATAGCCTCCACAGTCACCAGATCTCAATCCAATAGAGCTTTGGAATGTGGTGGAACCGAAGAGATTTGCATCATGGATGTGCAGCTGACATGGATGTGATGCTATCATGTCAATATGGACAGTTAAGGCAGTTCTAAAGGTAAAAGGGGGTCAAACCCGGTACTAGCAATGTGTACCTAATAAAGTGGCCGGTGTGTGTATATGTTAATATATATTTATGTTTTAGTAGTCAGTAACATTAAAACGAAATTTATGCTTACCTGATACATTTATTTATTGACATGGTGAGTCCACGGATCAGCAATTACTGTTGGGAATATCACTCCTGACCAGCAGGAGAAGGCAAAGAGCACCACAGCAAAGCTGTTAAGTATCACCTCCCTTCCCACAACCCCCAGTCATTCGACCAGAGGAAAAGAAGAGAAAGGAAATAACACAAGGCGCAGAGGTGCCTGAGGATTATATTAAAAAAACTGTCTGTAAACATGGAGAGCCATGGACTGACCGTGTCAAGAAATAAATAAATTTATCAGGTAAGCATACATTTAGTTTTCTTTCTTAAGACACGGTGAGTCCACGGATCAGCAATTACTGTTGGGAATCAATACCAAAGCTAGAGGACACAGCTGATTAGGGAGGGACAATACAGGTAACCTAAACAGAAGGCACCACTGCTTGCAGAACCTTTCTCCCAAAAGAAGTCTCAGCCGAGGCAAAAGTATCAAATTCATAGAATTTAGAAAAAGTGTGCAAAGAAGACCAAGTCACAGCCTTACAAATCTGTTCCACAGAGGCCTCATTCTTGAAGGCCCAAGAAGAAGAAACAGCCCTAGTGGAATAATCTGTAATTCGTTCAGGAGGCTGTTGACCAGCAGTCTCCTATGCCAAACGAATAATACTTCTCAACCAGAGAGAAAGAGAAGTGGCAGTAGCTTTCTGACCCTTACGTTTTCCAGAAAAGCAAACAAACAATGCAGAAGACTGCAACCGTAACCTGCAAAAAGAATTTAAGAGCCCGCACAACGTCAAAGTTATGCAACAAATGTTCTTTATGAGAAGGAGGATTATGGCAGAGAGAAGGAACAACTATTTCCTAATTAATATTTCTGTCCGAAACAAGCTTAGGAACAAAACCAAACTTGGTAAGGAGAACTGCCTTATCTGCATGAAATATGAGATAAGGAGAATCACACTGCAAAGTTGAGAGTTCAGAAACTCTCTGAGCTGAAGAAATAGCAGTAAGAGACAAAACCTTCCAAAATAATAACTTAATATCTATGGAATGAATAGGCTCAAACGGAGCCTGTTGTAAAACTTTAAGAACAAGGTTAAGACTCCAAGGTGGAGCAACTGATTTAAACACAGGCCTGATTCTGACCAGGGCCTGACAAAAGGATTGTACATCCGGCATGTCCACCAGAATGGATAGAGCAGAAATCTGACCCTTGAGGGTACTGACAGATAACCCCTTCTCCAGGCCTTCCTGGAGAAAAGATAAGATCCTTGGGATCCTGACCTTACTCCAAGAATACTCTTTAGACTCACACCAATAAAGATATTTACGCCATACCTTATGGTAAATCTTTCTGGAGACAGGCTTACGAGCCTGAACCATGGTCTCAATGATCATTACGGAAAATCCAAGCTTAGCTAAAATCAAGCGTTCAATCTCCAAGCAGTCAGCTTCAGAGAAACGAGATTTGGATGAAGGAAGGGCCCCTGAAGCAGAAGGTCCTTCCTCAGCGGTAGTCTCCACGGAGGTAGAGACGACATCTCTACTAGATCTGCATACCAGATCCTGCGAGACCATGCAGGAGCTATTAGAATCACCGATGTTCTCTCCTGCTTGATCCGAGTGATGACTCGTGGAAGGAGAGCAAATGGAGTAAAGAGATATGCCAACCTGAAGTTCCAAGGAACTGCCAGAGCATCTATCAGAAAGGATTGAGGCTTGAACTGTACTTTGGGAGCTTGGTATTCTGATGAGATGTCATCAGATCCAATTCTGGTAACCCCCATTTGGTTGTTAACCTGGAGAACACTTCCGGATGGAGTTCCCACTCCTCGGGATGGAAAGTCTGTCTGCTGAGGGAAAATCCGCTTCCCAATTGTCCACTCCTGGAATGTGGACGACAGATAGAGAGCAATTGTGAGCCTCCGCCCACTGGATGAGCCATGCCACCTCCTTTATGGCTAAGGAACTCAGAGTTCCCCCTTGGTGGTTGATGTAGGCCACTGAGGTTATGTTGTCCCTCTGGAACCTGATAGACCAGGATAGGGCCAGCTGAGGCCAAGCCATCAAGGCATTGAAGATCGCTCTCAACTCCAGAATATTTATGGGGAGAGCAGATTCCTCCTGAGACCAAAGTCCCTGTGCATTCAACGAGTCCCAGACTGCTCCCCAACCCAACAGGCTGGCATCCGTGGTCACAATTCCCCAAGAGGGTCTCTGAAAACAAGTCCCCTGGGACAGATGTTCTTGCGACAGCCACCACGGTAAGGAGTCCCTTGTTGATTGATCCAGAACTCTTCTCTGAGATAGATCTGTATAATCCCTGTTCCACTGAGCGAGCATGCATAGCTGCAGAGGTCTCAAATGGAACCAAGCAAACGGAACTATGTCCATGGAAGCCACCATCAACCCGATTATCTACATGAATTGGACCACTGATGGTCGTGCCGCCAACTGTAGGGACAGCAAGCGGACAGAATCTTGGCTCTTCTGACCTCCATCAGAAATGTTTTCATTGATAGAGAATCTATAATGGTTCCTAAGAAGATCACTCTTGTAGCCGGAAAAAGAGAACTTTTCTCCAAATTGACCTTCCAACTGTGGGAACAAAGAAACACCAACAAGATCCTTGTATGAGATTCTGCTAGTTGCAAAGATGGCGGCTGAACCCGAATGTCATCCAGATAAGGTGCCACTGCAATTCCCCGGGACCGAATTACTGCCAATAGATCTCCCGGAACCTTTGAGAAAATTCTGGGAGCTGTGACGAGGCCAAATGGAAGCGCTACAAATTGAAAGTGTTTGTCTAGATAGGCAAATCTCAGATATTTGTGATGGTCCCTGTGAATTGGCACATGCAGGAACGACTCCTTCAGGTCTATGGTCGTCATGAATTGACCCTCTTGAATCAGAGGCAGAATGGAGCGGATAGTCTCCATCTTGAAGGATGGCACTCTGAGGAATCTGTTTAGTAACTTTATATCTAGAATGGGCCTGAAAGTTCCCTCTTTTTTGGGAACCACAAACAGGTTTGAGTAAAACCCGAGACCCTGTTCCTGACTTTGAACAGGAACTATCACTCCCAAGAGGGAAAGGTCCTGTACACATTTCAAGAACGCCTCTCTTTTTATCTGCTCTACAGATAATCTTGAGAGGTGGAACCTGCCCCTTAGAGGAAAAGTTTTTAACTCTAACTTGTAACCCTGGGAAACTATGTCCACTGCCTACGGGTCTGGGACATCTCGTTCCCAAGCTTGCACAAACTAAGAGAGTCTGCCCCCCACTTGATCCGATCCCGGATCGGGAGCAAACCCTTCATGCTGACTTGTATTCAGCTGAGGGTTTCTTGTATTGCTTCCCCTTGTTCCAAGACTGACCAGGCTCCTGTTTGGTAGAGGCAGGGGAAGCCTTATGTCTGAAGTTACGAAAGGAAAGAAAATTAGTCTAACGTCCCTTCATTTTGTTCTTCTTGTCTTGAGGCAGAAAGGATTCTTTACCACCCGTGATATCAGAAATAATTTCTGCCAATGCCAACCCGAACAAGGTCTTTCCCTTGTAAAGGATTGCCAAAAGCTTAGATTTAGAAGAAACATCAGCAGACCAAGTTTCAAGCCATAGCGCTCTATGCGCTAAGATTGCAAACCCAGATAGTTTGGCCCCCAACTTAATGACCTGCAAAGAAGCGTCAGTGATAAAGGAATTAGCTAACTTTTGAGCCTTTATCCTATCCTGAATCTCCTCCAAAGGAGTTTCAGATTGAAGGGATTCAGACAAGGCGTCAAACCAATAGGCTGCCGCACTGGTTACTGTAGCAATGCATACCGCTGGTTGCCATTGTAATCCCTGATGAGTATACATTTTCTTTAAAAAGGCCTCCAGATTTTTATCCATAGGATCCTTGAAAGAGCAACTATCCTCAATAGGAATAGTAGTTCTCTTGGCCAAAGTGGAAATCATTCCTTCCACCTTTGGAACCATCTGCCACAACTCCTTTCGTCGGCCCCCGGGAACATCTTCCTAAAGACAGGGGAGAGGGAAAAAGGAATTCCTGGTCTCTCCCATTCCCGGGTAATAATCTCCATGGCACGGTCTGGTACTGGAAACACCTCCCCAGGTGAGGGAACATCAAAGTATCTATTTAATTTACTAGACTTTTTAGGGTTGACAGTGATAGGCGCATCAGAGTCATCCAAGGTAGCTAAAACCTCCTTTAACAAAACACAGAGGTGCTCAAGCTTGAATCTGAAGGAAACCACTTCAGCATCAGAAGAAGGAATTACACTATCCGAATCTGAGATTTCACCCTCAGAGGCTACCAAAGTATCCTCCTCTTCCGACTTATGGGAAAGAGCCACCTGGTTAGCCTGAACCGGATCTGCTACCTTACTCTCTGATTCTCTACTTTTCCTCTTACATTTCTCCTGTAGTAAAGTAAGGAAATGGCAGCTAGCGCCTCAGATACCACTGAGAAAACCTGGGATGCAATTTCTGTCTTCAAAAACACTCCATCAAGAGTTTGTGAGGAACCGCAGGGTACTGTCTGAGGCAGTAATGTGACTTGGGACGCTTGAGGAGGAGACTGTGGCATTGCCTGAACAGTATCCACCTGAGCAAATGGTGGCTCAGAAACAAATAATCTGTCTTTATACATCAGAGTTCTTTCAATGCAAGAACTACAAAAAGGCAAAGGAGGTTCAACATGGGCATTCAAACAAATTTTGCACTCTATATCAGGCATAGACTCTAAGTCCATCTTGCAACAATAAGTTCACAACCCAAAAACATTTTTATTTTTTATTTGGTACTGTCCCTTTCACTGGTATTTAAACGTTAGATAAAAAACAGGTCATCGGTTACAAAACCGTAGCTAAACAAGAATGCCTCTCTTTCTTAAGGGCAACTCTTTTTAACCCCACAGAAATCTTTTATTAAAATAACAATTATATATAAACGATCTGGCCCCTCTATACCTCAGCACTAAGCTAAGGTGCCTACCTGATCCTTGTCTGGCACAGAATGAAGAAGAAACACGCTTAAACCACCATAAGCCATTAGCAGAAAAAAGGCTCAAAGTCACAGCGCGCACTGTGCCCAGAGGAAGGAGATCCGCCCCTCGTGACGTCACGGCCAGTTCCATTATACGGACTGCAAGCGCATATCGGCACCTACTTTGAACCTCTAAAGTTAAAACTAGCAGTCTATAACACTGAGCCACCAATAAAAATAAGAATTTAAAAAAAAAATCTTAACACTCTCTCTCCAAGGACCTGATGTCCTGTCCCGCCATTCCAGTGCCCTGCATCCTGTCTAATCTATCCTGAACTCAGGACAACTTAGCCCCATAAGAATGCAGAATGTTAATAAAGTGCCAGGGTTTCTGAAAACACGTCTCCATCAAAAACTAAAATGGCACTTACCTGCACCTCTGACTGTCCAACAGGAGGACATCTCACCTGATATGAGAGGAAGCCACATTTCACAGAGACCTATGGATAGAAGAATGAACAGAGTAAGCCTAATCTGGCATTCTGTTTGAGGGCAGCAACTTGTCAGTGAGGCCCACCCCACAAGTTCCTGACTGCTTAAAAGCTACTACAGCCCTACTGAAGAGACTAACGTGGAGTACAGCTAAACCAAGTCTGTCAGGGAAGATCAGAGCAAGTCTGCTCTGGCTTCAAAATAAAAAAAAATTCATAGAACAATCTTAATCAGACACCTAAAACGTCACCACCTTATTGCATTGATGGCAAAGAGAATGACTGGGGGTTGTGGGAAGGGAGGTGATAATTAACAGCTTTGCTGTGGTGCTCTTTGCCTCCTCCTGCTGGCCAGGAGTGATATTCCCAACAGTAATTGCTGATCCGTGGACTCACCGTGTCTTAAGAAATAAATTATATTTTTTACATAAGCATTCAGTTATGTAGACCTATAATATTATTTTTACTGTCTTTAACACAACAAGCAACATTAATTACATTTTAATTTAAATGCAAATATTTAAACATTTTCCATTCTACATAACAATGCATCATTTAAATAATGAATAATTATGTGTAGGTCCTTAGCTTCTACAGTTAGTTTTAGGTTATGGCAGATAAGGGATCAATGTTTAAATGATATGCATAGTCATGTACCATGCATATTGTTTTAATTATTGTAGATATCTTAAAAGGGATTTAATAGCTTCTTAATATTATTTAAAACATAAAAATATATTTTAAATTTCGGTCCGGCACCGAGTTCCTGGAGCCCGGCTAGGCTGAAGAGGTTTTAATGGTCTGTGGCAGACCGAGACTCAATTCCGGTCCGGCGCTGAGCTCCAGGAACTCGGATAGGTCAGAGAGGTTTTGCCGTTCCTCCGTCAGTCGGCCGTCGGCATTTTAGCGTATCTCTGTGACAAATTATTTAAACATTAATGATAACTTTAGCGACTTAGCTATATAGTTATAATGGGGAGGTTTTGGATTCATAGTTTAGTTTATTATGGTGACTTATTTTTTTGACAGTAGGCAGTATGTGGGAGTTATCTGGGGCTTCCAGTGGAGTGTTGTTTATACATGAAGTCAGTGAAGGAGATATTAGGGACTTAACTGGGCATTCCGGGGGTGTGTAGGTTAGGCTTCATGTAGGTGTAGGCGGTCAGGGGGAGTTATATGGGCGGTGCATGGGTAGTGTAGGTTAGCTGTGACATAGTTGTAGGTGGGAGATAGCGAGGAGGAGCAGGGGGAGTGTAGGTTAGCCTGATGTCGATATTGGCATTCAGAAGGAATTAGCGATGTGTGCTAGTTGGAGTAGCCTGCACTTTGCTTTGAACACATCGACACAAGATCAATATGTTCAAAACGGCAAAGTGCAGGTTTGCGAGGAGGGTAGCGGCCAGGTTTCTCTCGCCAGGTATCAGCTGCCAAGACGACATAGCCTGAGCTAATTAGTGTAGGTGTAAATAAACTTAGGTCCCCATGGACTACACGGAAACTTATTTTAGTTTCAGTGAGCGCACTGTTTGCTCCGTGTAGGCCAACTTCGAATAGGCCCCACCCTCCACAGTAAAATGCCAAACGAGCAGCAATGTGGGTGATGTAGGCGATGATGTTACACTCCCATTGACTTCTATGGAAGAGACATCGCCGCTCATCGGCATTGCTCGGACACTCCCCTTTTTTTAGAATATTCTGACAGAGCGTAGGGCTGAGATGCCAACAAGGCCATTGAAGCAATTTCCCGTCTGTCAATGTTTTGAATATTGGGGCCATAGAAAAAAAACTATAATACAGAGTGTACCAATGAAAAATAATCATAAATAAACAATGTTCTCACTGAAATGAAAACTATATAACAATGTTGTTAAAGAGATATTAAACACCTTGTAATTTTGATTCTCTGAATTAAAAAACTCAGACGTTTTCGACTTAAATGAAAGGAAAAGTTACAAAATGAATAATGAAAGTACAAAGTAAAATACACTGGTAATGCAGCTGAAATAGCAGGAAAAAAAAAAGAGGTAAAGAGAACTCACCAATGGTGTCCTGAAGCAGGTGCGTAAGTTTACTATTGCGATAAGGAATGTGAGAACGCTGCTCTGAAAGAGCTCCCAGGACATCTGACAGCGCTGATAAGCTGCGGTTAATGAAAGATGCCTCTCTCAAGGCTGTTCCCTTCACTCCAGACATGCCTATTACAATACAAGCAATAGACGTTTATTCTGTAAAAATATAAATTACTTGTCCCTTTAATCTTCATGCAACTATTCAAGAAAACATCATTCAAATAAACTATGTACTTTAGGAGAGGCCTGTTCTGTTGACTCAGGCTGGAAAAAGTTTTCTTAGAATAACGTAGTTCAAGCTGAACCTTTTGTACTTGTGTGCAAACATAATGGTCTAGATTATGAATGTAGCATTATTTAGCTCTTTTGCTCAAGTCTAAACTTTGCTAGACTGAAGCTTTTTGCGCTCATCAGATAGCGCGCATATTACAAGTAAAAGGTTTGCGCATGAATGAAACCTGACACACTAAACAAATATGGAGACTGCGTTAATGTATTTTCTCCATAAAATTATTTAAAAAAAAAGTATAAAAAAATCTTATAAGGGCTCAAAGATATATGGGATATAATGTTATAAGTGCTTTTATATATATATATATATATATATATATATATATATATACATACACACACATGTGTAAGTATGTATATGTATATATACATATATATATATACTGTATATATATATATATATATATATATATATATATATCTCAAACCACTGCACTCCCTTGCTGTGCAAATCCGCAGGTGCTCAGTTCATAGAAATAGACACACTGTATAGTAAACCAGGCAATCTTGCTTAATTCGAATAAATTCTTTATTATCCGGTACAATCCGGTATTCCCACATTGGACCTTTGTCAAGGGTACAAATTTGTCAAAACAGTACACAGGTAATCACAAAAAGTTCTACTTACATATTTACAATGTCACACATGGAAACACAGAACAAATCATCAAACCGGAAGTGATGTCATACCTGATCCGGGTCCGGCTATCACATACCTCCCCTTCATTAACCAAAGACTTTAAGGCTCCCAGACCAAACAACAAGCCAATCAGAGCAGCAAGGCGTAACTATCGCCCTGACAACCAGCAAGCAGAAAAAAGTGAACACTACCTGCAGCAAAAATAAAAATATACTTGCAATTAAAAAAAAAAATAATAATAAAAAAAAAATTGAAAATATTATTATTTTTACCAAAGGATGTATCTAGAGCCAGATCAGAAAGTGACAGACACTTACGGAATACAAATCTATTACAAAAGTCTAAACCTAAACATAATATAGATGAAAGTGGCACAAGCATTCAAAAAAACATAATTTATGTAAGAACTTACCTGATAAATTCATTTCTTTCATATTAGCAAGAGTCCATGAGCTAGTGACGTATGGGATATACATTCCTACCAGGAGGGGCAAAGTTTCCCAAACCTCAAAATGCCTATAAATACACCCCTCACCACACCCACAATTCAGTTTAACGAATAGCCAAGAAGTGGGGTGATAAAAAAGTGCGAAAGCATATAAAATAAGGAATTGGAATAATTGTGCTTTATACAAAATCATAACCACCACAAAAAAAGGGCGGGCCTCATGGACTCTTGCTAATATGAAAGAAATGAATTTATCAGGTAAGTTCTTACATAAATTATGTTTTCTTTCATGTAATTAGCAAGAGTCCATGAGCTAGTGACGTATGGGATAATGACTACCCAAGATGTGGATCTTTCCACACAAGAGTCACTAGAGAGGGAGGGATAAAATAAAGACAGCCAATTCCTGCTGAAAATAATCCACACCCAAAATAAAGTTTAACGAAAAACATAAGCAGAAGATTCAAACTGAAACCGCTGCCTGAAGTACTTTTCTACCAAAAACTGCTTCAGAAGAAGAAAATACATCAAAATGGTAGAATTTAGTAAAAGTATGCAAAGAGGACCAAGTTGCTGCTTTGCAGATCTGGTCAACCGAAGCTTCATTCCTAAACGCCCAGGAAGTAGAAACTGACCTAGTAGAATGAGCTGTAATCCTTTGAGGCGGAGTTTTACCCGACTCAACATAGGCAAGATGAATTAAAGATTTCAACCAAGATGCCAAAGAAATGGCAGAAGCTTTCTGGCCTTTTCTAGAACCGGAAAAGATAACAAATAGACTAGAAGTCTTACGAAAAGATTTCGTAGCTTCAACATAATATTTCAAAGCTCTAACAACATCCAAAGAATGCAACGATTTCTCCTTAGAATTCTTAGGATTAGGACATAATGAAGGAACCACAATTTCTCTACTAATGTTGTTGGAATTCACAACTTTAGGTAAAAATTCAAAAGAAGTTCGCAACACCGCCTTATCCTGATGAAAAATCAGAAAAGGAGACTCACAAGAAAGAGCAGATAATTCAGAAACTCTTCTGGCAGAAGAGATGGCCAAAAGGAACAAAACTTTCCAAGAAAGTAATTTAATGTCCAATGAATGCATAGGTTCAAACGGAGGAGCTTGAAGAGCTCCCAGAACCAAATTCAAACTCCAAGGAGGAGAAATTGACTTAATGACAGGTTTTATACGAACCAAAGCTTGTACAAAACAATGAATATCAGGAAGAATAGCAATCTTTCTGTGAAAAAGAACAGAAAGAGCAGAGATTTGTCCTTTCAAAGAACTTGCGGACAAACCCTTATCTAAACCATACCTTTAAATTTAAGGATTTCAGAACCTGATGGAAAAAAGGACCTTGTGACAGAAGGTCTGGTCTTAACGGAAGAGTCCACGGTTGGCAAGAGGCCATCCGGACAAGATCCGCATACCAAAACCTGTGAGGCCATGCCGGAGCTACCAGCAGAACAAACAAGCATTCCTTCAGAATCTTGGAGATTACTCTTGGAAGAAGAACTAGAGGCGGAAAGATATAGGCAGGATGATACTTCCAAGGAAGTGATAATGCATCCACTGCCTCCGCCTGAGGATCCCGGGATCTGGACAGATACCTGGGAAGTTTCTTGTTTAGATGGGACGCCATCAGATCTATTTCTGGAAGTTCCCACATTTGAACAATCTGAAGAAATACCTCTGGGTGAAGAGACCATTCGCCCGGATGCAACGTTTGGCGACTGAGATAATCCGCTTCCCAATTGTCTACACCTGGGATATGAACCGCAGAGATTAGACAGGAGCTGGATTCCGCCCAAACCAAAATTCGAGATACTTCTTTCATAGCCAGAGGACTGTGAGTCCCTCCTTGATGATTGATGTATGCCACAGTTGTGACATTGTCTGTCTGAAAACAAATGAACGATTCTCTCTTCAGAAGAGGCCAAAACTGAAGAGCTCTGAAAATTGCACGGAGTTCCAAAATATTGATCGGTAATCTCACCTCCTGAGATTCCCAAACTCCTTGTGCCGTCAGAGATCCCCACACAGCTCCCCAACCTGTGAGACTTGCATCTGTAGAAATTACAGTCCAGGTCGGAAGCACAAAAGAAGCCCCCTGAATTAAACGATGGTGATCTGTCCACCATGTTAGAGAGTGTCGAACAATCGGTTTTAAAGATATTAATTGAGATATCTTCATGTAATCCTTGCACCATAGCTTCAGCATACAGAGCTGAAGAGGTCGCATGTGAAAATGAGCAAAGGGGATCGCGTCCGATGCAGCAGTCATAAGACCTAGAATTTCCATGCATAAGGCTACCGAAGGGAATGATTGTGACTGAAGGTTTCGACAAGCTGTAATCAACTTTAGACGTCTCTTGTCTGTTAAAGACAGAGTCATGGACACTGAATCCATCTGGAAACCCAGAAAGGTTACCCTTGTCTGAGGAATCAAAGAACTTTTTGGTAAATTGATCCTCCAACCATGATCTTGAACAAACAACACAAGTCGATTCGTATGAGATTCTGCTAAATGTAAAGACTGAGCAAGTACCAAGATATCGTCCAAATAAGGAAATACCACAATACCCTGTTCTCTGATTACAGACAGCAGGGCACCGAGAACCTTTGTAAAAATTCTTGGAGCTGTAGCTAGGCCAAACGGCAGAGCCACAAACTGGTAATGCTTGTCCAGAAACGAGAATCTCAGGAACTGATAATGATCTGGATGAATCGGAATATGCAGATATGCATCCTGTAAATCTATTGTGGACATATAATTCCCTTGCTGAACAAAAGGTAAGATAGTCCTTACAGTTACCATCTTGAACGTTGGTATCCTTACATAACGATTCAATATTTTTAGATCCAGAACTGGTCTGAAAGAATTCTCCTTCTTTGGTACAATGAAGAGATTTGAATAAAACCCCATCCCCTGTTCCGGAACTGGAACTGGCATAATTACTCCAGTCAACTCTAGATCTGAAACACATTTCAGAAATGCTTGAGCTTTTACTGGATTTACTGGGACACGGGAAAGAAAAAATCTCTTTGCAGGAGGTCTCAACTTGAAACCAATTCTGTACCCTTCTGAAACAATGCTCTGAATCCAAAGATTGTGAACAGAATTGATCCAAATTTCCTTGAAAAAACGTAACCTGCCCCCTACCAGCTGAGCTGGAATGAGGGCCGCACCTTCATGTGGACTTAGAAGCAGGCTTTGCCTTTCTAGCTGGCTTGGATTTATTCCAGACTGGAGATGGTCTCCAAACTGAAACTGCTCCTGAGGATGAAGGATCAGGCTTTTGTTCTTTGTTGAAACGAAAGGAACGAAAACGATTATTAGCCCTGTTTTTACCTTTAGATTTTTTATCCTGTGGTAAAAAAGTTCCTTTCCCACCAGTAACAGTTGAAATAATGGAATCCAACTGAGAACCAAATAATTTGTTACCCTGGAAAGAAATGGAAAGTAAAGTTGATTTAGAAGCCATATCAGCATTCCAAGTTTTAAGCCATAAAGCTCTTCTAGCTAAAATAGCTAGAGACATAAACCTGACATCAACTCTGATAATATCAAAAATGGCATCACAGATAAAATTATTAGCATGCTGAAGAAGAATAATAATATCATGAGAATCACGATGTGTTACTTGTTGCGCTAAAGTTTCCAACCAAAAAGTTGAAGCTGCAGCAACATCAGCCAAAGATATAGCAGGTCTATGAAGATTACCTGAACACAGATAAGCTTTTCTTAGAAAGGACTCAATTTTCCTATCTAGAGGATCCTTAAACGAAGTACCATCTGACGTAGGAATAGTAGTACGTTTAGCAAGGGTAGAAATAGCCCCATCAACTTTAGGGATCTTGTCCCAAAATTCTAATCTGTCAGACGGCACAGGATATAATTGCTTAAAACGTTTAGAAGGAGTAAATGAATTACCCAAATTATCCCATTCTTTGGAAATTACTGCAGAAATAGCATTAGGAACAGGAAAAACTTCTGGAATAACCACAGGAGCTTTAAATACCTTATCTAAACGTTTAGAATTAGTATCAAGAGGACCAGAATCCTCTATTTCTAAAGCGATTAGTACTTCTTTAAGTAAAGAACGAATAAATTCCATTTTAAATAAATATGAAGATTTATCAGCATCAACCTCTGAGACAGAATCCTCTGAACCAGAGGAATCATCAGAATCAGAATGATGATGTTCAGTTAAAAATTCATCTGTAGGGAGAGAAGTTTTAAAAGATTTTTTACGTTTACTAGAAGGAGAAATAACAGACATAGCCTTCTTTATGGATTCAGAAACAAAATCTCTTATATTATCAGGAACATTCTGCACCTTAGATGTTGAAGGAACTGCAACAGGCAATGGTACTTTACTAAAGGAAATATTATCTGCTTTAACAAGTTTGTCATGACAATCAATACAAACAACAGCTGGAGGAATAGCTACCAAAAGTTTACAGCAGATACACTTAGCTTTGGTAGATTCAGCACTTGACAGCGATTTTCCTGTAGTATCTTCTGACTCAGATGCAACGTGAGACATCTTGCAATATGTAAGAGAAAAAACAACATATATAAAGCAAAATTGATCAAATTCCTTAAATGACAGTTTCAGGAATGGGAAAAAATGCCAAAGAACAAGCTTCTAGCAACCAGAAGCAATAAAAAATGAGACTTAAATAATGTGGAGACAAAAAATGACGCCCATATTTTTTCGCGCCAAATAAGACGCCCACATTATTTGGCGCCTAAATGCTTTTTGGCGCCAAAAATGACGCCACATCCGGAACGCCGACATTTTTTGGCGCAAAATAACGTCAAAAAATGACGCAACTTCCGGCGACACGTATGACGCCGGAAACGGAAATAGAATTTTTGCGCCAAAAAAGTCCGCGCCAAGAATGACGCAATAAAATGAAGCATTTTCAGCCCCCGCGAGCCTAACAGCCCACAGGGAAAAAGTCAAATTTTAAGGTAAGAAAAATGTTAAATTAAAATGCATTATCCCAAATATGAAACTGACTGTCTGAAAATAAGGAAAGTTGAACATTCTGAGTCAAGGCAAATAAATGTTTGAATACATATATTTAGAACTTTATAAACAAAGTGCCCAACCATAGCTAGGAGTGTCACAGAAAATAAGACTTACTTACCCCAGGACACTCATCTACATATAGCAGATAGCCAAACCAGTACTGAAACGAGAATCAGCAGAGGTAATGGTATATATAAGAGTATATCGTCGATCTGAAAAGGGAGGTAAGAGATGAATCTCTACGACCGATAACAGAGAACCTATGAAATAGACCCCTTAGAAGGAGATCACTGCATTCAAATAGGCAATACTCTCCTCACATCCCTCTGACATTCACTGCACGCTGAGAGGAAAACCGGGCTCCAACTTGCTGCGGAGCGCATATCAACGTAGAATCTAGCACAAACTTACTTCACCACCTCCATCGGAGGCAAAGTTTGTAAAACTGAATTGTGGGTGTGGTGAGGGGTGTATTTATAGGCATTTTGAGGTTTGGGAAACTTTGCCCCTCCTGGTAGGAATGGATATCCCATACGTCACTAGCTCATGGACTCTTGCTAATTACATGAAAGAAAATATTTACTCAGTACTATGCTCCTAAGCATACATATTTAATCTCACTTCAAATACAGCAAAAATATAGTGTAACAGTGGATCTCTATCTCTCAGAGAGAAAACATGATAACTTTACTTGTTTATTTAACCCCCACGGGGCCATTGTTTGTAGACGATATATCCACTCCACCTCCCTACAGAGTAACTGTTTTTTAGTGTCGCCCCCTCTTGGATGGCGTTTAATCTGATCTATGGGCATACACCTAAGGTCAGTCACACCATAGTTAGCTTCCAAAAAATGTAAGGCAACCGGTGGTCACTTTTTTTTTATTTTTTAAGGCCTGTATGATTGTAGATTTATGATTTGCAATTCTGTCCTTTAGGGGGCGCTTTGTTTTACCAACATACATTAACCCACATGGGCACTTAATTATATATACAACCATTTCAGATGAACAAGTTAACCTGTGCTTTAAGTGCATCATCTTCCCAGTACGTGGGTGTCCAAATGATTCCCCTAAAATCAAACTATTGCAAGTGACACATCCGTCAGACCTATAACAACCAACTTTAGTATCCCAGGACTTATGTATATAACTGCCAATCGGGTCACTCTTGACCAACAGGTCCTTAAGGTTTCTGCCCCTTTTGAAACCCACAGGTGGGCGTTGACCTAACTTATTTATTTATTTTTTCATTTGACTAACTTTTTATTGAGTAATGGGTCACTTTGTAGTAGGTGCCAATTCTTGTAAATTGCCTTTTTCATATTTAAAGACTGTAGATTGTATCTAGGTGAGAAACTAGGGAACATGTTTTTCAAAGTGGTGCAGGAGAAAACGTAGTAGGTCAACCAGAAGGGATGTCAGCAAACACAAGACTAAGAACTGCCAACATAAGGGGGAACAAAAGGTAGTATACAATTTAAGTAGGCATATTTTAACAAAAGCTGAGGAGTCCTTATTGGCTAAAGGACTTAGCTTTGTTCCAGCCTATAAACCTAGGGCCTTAGCGATAGATATTGAATTATATAAAATGCAGACGTTAATTAGTATCAAAGAAAAATTTGGGCATCCCTCACATAATTTAAGTCCTAAGTTTAAGTTAAAAAGTACTATGGATTTCATCAGTACTAACCCCAGTGTTGTTACATTTGGCAGATTGGTTAAACAGAGTGCTAAAGATTTTGATAAAAGATGTTATTTGAATTTAAGCAAAGATGAAGCCAAGGCCCTTCGTGACCTACAGAATAATACTGAGATTGTAATTAGGGGGGCAGACAAGGGAGGAGGGATTGTGGTTCTTGATTATGACAAATATAGGAATGAGGTGTTATCACAATTACAGGATGTAAATGTTTATGAGAAATCATTGGTTGACCCCACATTAACTATTCAGAAAGAGGCGTGCAAACTCATTGGTGAGGGGTTAAATGCAGGATACTTTGATGAAGACACAGCATCATTTCTTACACAAAAACATCCTATTAGACCCATCCTTTACTGTATTCCGAAAGTACATAAGGATCCTGTTAATCCTCCAGGTTGGCCCATCATCGCGGCTAGGGGTTCAATAATGCAGCCTCTAGCTCAATATATAGACCATTATATTCAGCCCTGTGTATGGGAATTGGATACTGCTGTAAAGGATACTGGTCATTTTTTGAGACTGTTGAATGAGGTATCTTTAGACACTTTTCAGGATATTATATTAGTTACGCTAGATATGTCTAGCTTATATACAAATATCCCCCCATTGAAGAGGGAATTAGGATAGTGGGTGATTTGGTTACCTTAAGTGAGAAATATGAGGGACCTGATGTTATCTATATGCAGAAACTACTAAGATTTATCCTTAACAACAATTATTTTAAATTTGAGAAAGATTATTAATATTATATGCAACTAATGGGAACCGCAATGGGTCCAAATGTAGCGCCTTCATTCACTAATATGTTGATGTATGATTATGAGAAGAGACACATCCTGAGTGATCCACTATGTTCACAGTTCAGATATGCAGAGTCTGACTGACTTTAGTAATAAGCTGAATAAGATTCGCTTCACTATGAATGCAAGTTATTCTCATCTAAATTACTTAGATGTTATGATTATCAAACAGAATGACAGCTTAGTCACAGACTTATACTCTAAGAAGACAGATAGAAACACTCTGTTACTGGCATCCAGTTTCCATCCCAGGGGACAGATTAACAGTTTGCCTATTAGCCAACTACATAGGGTTAAAATAATTGTTTCAGACCGTGTAGTAAGAGAATTAAGAGAAAGAGAAATGATGGATAATTTTTGGCTAGAGGGTACCAGCAGGCGTGTCTCTATAGGGCAAAGGAGATTATTACACAAGAACCCTGTGGCACTAATCCCAATGATGGACCTCCCTCATGTGTTTTCTCACCTAGATACAATCTACAGTCTTTAAATATGAAAAAGGCAATTCACAAGAATTGGCACCTACTGCAGAGGGACCCATTACTCAATAAAAAGTTAGGTCAATGCCCACTTGTGGGTTTCAAAAGGGGCAGAAACCTTAAGGACCTGTTGGTCAAGAGTGACCCGATTGGCAATTATATACATAAGTCCTGGGATACTAAAGTTGGTCATTATAGGTCTGACGGATGTGTCACTTGCAATAGTTTGATTTTAGGGGAATAATTTGGATACCCACGTACTGGGAAGATAATGCACCTGAAGCACAGGTTAACTTGTTCATCTGAAATGGTTGTATATATAATTAAGTGCCCATGTGGGTTAATGTATGTTGGTAAAACGGAGCGCCCCTAAAGGACAGAATTGCAAATCATAAATCTACAATCAGACAGGCCTTAAAAAATAAAAAAAAAATGACCACTTGGTTGCCTTACATTTTTTGGAAGCTAACCATGGTGTGGCTGACCTGAGGTGTATGCCCATAGATCAGATTAAACGCCATCCAAGAGGGGGCGACACTAAAAAACAGTTACTCTGTAGGGAGCTGGAGTGGAAATATTGTCTACAAACAATGGCCCCGTGGGGGTTAAATAAACAAGTAAAATTATCATGTTTTCTCTCTGAGAGATAGAGATACACTGTTACACTATATTTTTGCTGTATTTGAAGTGCGATTAAATATGTATGCTTAGGACTCGGAGCATAGTACTGAGTAAATATTTTTTTCAATGCTTGTGCCACTTCCATCTATATTATGTTTAGGTTTAGACTTTTGTAATAGATTTATATTCCATGTCTGTCACTCTCTGATTCAGCTCTAGATACATCCTTTGGTAAACATAATAATGTTCTAATTTTTTTATTTAATTATATTTTTATTTTTGCTGCAGGTAGTGTTCACTGTTTTTCTGCTTGCTGGTTGTCCGGGCAATAGTTACGCCTTTCTGCTCTAATTGGCTTGTTGTTTGGCCTGGGGGCCTTAAAGTCTTTGGTTAATGAAGGGGAAGTATGTGATAGCCGGACCCGGATCAGGTATGACATCACTTCCGGTTTAATGATTTGTTCTGTGTTTCCATGTGTGACATTGTAAATATGTAAATAGAACTTTTCTGATTACCTATAATAATAATAACTAGTATTTATATAGCGCCTTTCTCCCAGTGGGACTCAAAGCACTTTTTCAGCGCTCGCAGAATTAACCAAATCGGCAGCTGAATAGTAATAGTTATTATTACCCAATTTAATGGTACTCATTTTATCGACCTCTGAAGGATGAAGGGCTGAGTCGGCCCTGCCGGGATTTAAACCTGTGACCTTGGATCTTTTTTTAAACAGGCTTTTGTTGTAGTCAGGGCATTTACCAACTGAGCTACCGCACCTGTGTAGTGTTTTGACAGATTTGTACCCTTGACAAAGGTCTAATGTGAGGACCGAAACATTGGGAATACCGAATTGTACCGGATAATAAAGTATTTATTCAAATTAAGCAAGAGTGCCTGGTTTACTATACAGTGTGTATATATATATATATATATATATATATATATATATATATATATATATATATATACACACACACACACACATATATATTTATATGTTTTTCTGTACTTTTACTGTATATAAATTTACATTCCAATGTTCTTCACTTACAGGATAATGTAATTTGTATTGTAAATACATATTTCTATATATACCTATTCCTATAGATATATAGGTATAGATATCTATTTTACATTAACATTATCACATATATATAGAAATATAGTTTCATAATTAAACTTACAAAAAAAATTCTATGTGAACATAGCAATGTAAAATATGTGTAACAAGCTTTGGGGCTCGTTATTTAGATCTAAACATATAATATTAAAAAATAATAATAATTATTAAAAAAATATTAAATTAACTGAAAAAAATCTAAATAATCCAATATTTATTTACAGTATGTATAATAATTTTTTAATAATTATTAATTTTTAATACTTAATATTTAAATAACGCCCATTGAAGTTAGCAATTCTTTATGGGTGCTAACCCGACACTGCAAGACCGAAATCGTGAACCCCGAAGCACATTACACATATTTTACATTCCTATGTTCTTCACATAGTAAAAAATTATAATTTTTATTATGAAATATATATTCCTATATATATGTGATCATGTTAATGTAATAGATATCTATACCTGTGTATCTATAGGAATAGATATACAGGTATATGTATAAATAGATATATATAGAAATATGTATATATAATATAAATTACATTATCCTGTAATTTTTTTTTTAAATAATTTTTATCAGACAGTGTTTATATGAGTGTAATTGTGCTTTTAAGTGTATTTATGTTGTGTTTAATGGAAGTGTAAATCGCGATTGTGCTCAAGCGAACAGGTTTACTTTAAACTTGTAATACGCGTGCTATCTCCAATAGCGCTTGCTTATTGGTGGCTGCATTTAGCCACCAATAAGCAAGCATAACCCAGGTTCTCAACAAAAAATGAGCCGGCTCCTAAGCTTTAGATTCCTGATTTTTAAATAAAGATAGCAAGAGAGCGAAGACAAATTTATAATAGGAGTAAGTTAGAAAGTTGCTTAAAATTGCATGCTCTATCTGAATCAGTAAAGAAAAAAATTTGGGTTTAGTATCCCTTTAAGTTTTAATGTAATGATGAAAATCACTAAAAGTTCCCCATTTAGGGTCCATATATAATGGGAGGGGTTCGAGCCTCAGTCTTAAAATTTGTAGGGGATATCTAGGTAAGTATAGTGTGCATGCAGAACATACCAGGTTTAAGGTTCGCAAGTAACTGCAATTTTGTAATATTTCCCCTAACTTTCAGGTTGATTATCTCTAGTGGAGGACCAGATAGAAACCTGATATTTTTAATTGGACAAAAATAATTCACTTATGAATATACAAGTACTGCTGTCTGGTTCTATTTCCTCCATTAAATATAATGGTGCTTACCAGCAAGTTGGTCGCAAAGATTTGCAGTGAGAATACAAGCGTGTTTGTATTCTTCCTTGCTTTTTAAATAGCATTCTAAGCCAATATGGCTGCCTGAAACAAGAATTGCATTGGCCATAGAGCTGTCTATATCAGAAGGGCTTCTGGAGTTTGAATTTCACCTCCTGATTTTGAGGTGAGTTTTGACGCAAAGCAGCCGTTTCACTTGATTTTGATTAAGGGCCTAAAAATTAAGAAACTGTGTTAGACAACTCATAATGATTATTATTGTAAGTGAAAGAAGCTCACCACTCTGCAATGACAGTAGTCCTGGGCATAAGAGACTGTGACATGTAATCTACCGTGAAATGGTTTAAATTCAAATGCTCTAACATGTGTTTTACCTATGTATTTAACCTTACCTACACATTCACTGCCAGCCAAATCCACCAGCTGCAATTTGGTTTTCATCTGCTTTTGAACCCTTTCAAGTGAACCTGGAATAGGCCATAAATAAATAGTTATACATTTTGAATCACTATGCAAATTTAGAGTGTCTGTGTGTGTGCTCATTTGTGTGTGGCAGTGCACATAAGACAGAAGAAGAGAGAGTAAAAGTGGTCATAGGAAAGATTAGTATAGCCATTAAAATAGTAAAACCAATTTTAATCAATAAGAAATCAATCTGAAATATTTTTTTTCCTGCAAAGCTGGGAACACATGAACATGTCTGTGTATAAGTTGTGTTTCTGTGCTATACCTTGATCTGCATTGAGTTTACAATGGCTTTTCATTGACCTTCACAGAGGGAAATTGCTATTAAACGGACACTAGACCCCAAAATTTTCTTTCCTGATTTAGATAAAGAATACACTTTTAAACAATATTCCAATTTACTTCTATTATCTAATTTGCTTCATTCTTTAGATATCCTTTGCTGAAGAAATAGCAATGCACATGGATGAGCAAATCACACGAGGCATCTATGTGCAGCCACCAATTAGCAGCTACTAAGCCAATGTAGATTACTGCAAAAAAAGAAAGTAATTTAACAATGTTTTACTTAATTCCTTTTGAGCACTTACAAAAAATAAAATTTTAAGAGCAATATCTCTAAGCATTTTATTACAGTACTATGGCCTGAGCAGAGCCGTCTTTAAAACCACATAGAAGGGTTAAATTGCTCAAGAGTGGGAATGTAATCTGGATAGGTGATGAACATAGCCACTAAGCCAATCACAAATGGCATATGTTTGTATCCTTCAATCAACAGCCATGTGCGGCTCAGGGTCAGAGTTTACTGCCACTCCAAATATGACTTTAAGGAGGTTACACATAGGTCTGTGCATGCAATAGTGCAAGAAAAAAAATGCTCTAGCAATTAGCATATTTTATCATTGCTATTTTACAGGCCTTTCAAATCTGTGACCTTCCTTAAAAAAGCAAAAACAAAAAAAACTTTTCTAATAAAGAAATGTTCTGGTAAGGTAGTAAAGTAATTTTTCTAGTTGTGCTTGCATGCAGCATTCTAGGAGGAGTGAGAATGGCTCCAGTACCAAAACCAAGATTTTATTATTATTATTAATATTTTTTAACATTTAAATAAGAACTTCGATTTTGTCATTGCTATTTAATATATATTCAGAAGCTACGAGCATATGTTAATATCCAAGTTTAAATTCTTACTTAAAAACATTTATGTGTAAATGAAGTTTTCCTATGCTTTTGCATGTATTTTTGCTTTAATCTAATTTAATTTTAAAATGTGTGTAAGCTTTCTAGTAGATAAAAAAATTTGCATTTTTAGGTGTTAAATCTATGAATACCCTTTCTTTGAAGTTAAAGAAAAAAAAATAAAAAAATAAATGTAGATCGTAATGAAAGTCACAAATTAAAGGGATATGAAACCCAAAACTTTTCCTTCATGATTCAGATAGAGCAGTGATTCTAAACCATGTTCCTCAAGTAGCCATAACAGTCCAGGGGCCCGATCCAATATGCAGCGTAGTTTGCGGCGCAAGCGAGGGAACCCCCGCCGCCCGCAGTTTCAGCTCGCAACTCGAGCTATCCTATATACGGCGCCGTCAGTTGCTAAAGTGCCGTAAGTCTGATAAACCAGCGATGTCCAGAAATCTGCGTAAGTACAAATTTCTGGAATCACCAGTGACTTACGGCACTTAAGAAACTGCCGGCGCCTACAAAACCTGACTAAAGTATGAAATCTCCCGTACTGTCTAACACGCCTCCCAAACATAGCCTGACACATCTAACCCTCTATCCGCTATCCCCCCTCACTATCCTAACAATAAAAAATTTATTAACCCCTAAACTGCCGCTCCCGGACCCCGCCGCCACCTAATAAAGTTATTAACCTCTAAACCGCCGCTCCCAGACCCCGCCGCCAGCTATATTAAATCTATAACCCCCTAATGTGAGCCCCTACCCCGCCGCCATCTACCTTACCTACCCCTAAAGTGAGCCCCTACCCCGCCGCCATCTATTTTAAAATTATTAACCCCTAATTTAATCCCCCTACACCGCCGCTACCTATATTAAATTATTTAACCCCTAATCTAATCCCCCTACCCTGCCGCCACCTATATTAAATTAATTAACCCCTAAAATACTAAACTATCCCTACCACTAAACCTAAGTCTAACCCTACAAATAGCCCTGAAAAGGGCTTTTTGCGTGGCATTACCCCAAAGTAAACTGCTCTATTGCCAGCCCTAAAAAAGGGCTTTTTGCGGGGCATGCCCCAAAGAAAACTGCTCTTTTACCAGCCCTTAAAAGGGCTTTTGGCGGGGCTTTGTCACAAAGTAATCAGATGTTTTGCATCTAATCTAAATCCCCCTACACCGCCGCCACCTATAATAAATGTATTAACCCCTAATCTAATCCCCCTACACTGCCACCACCTATATTAAACACATTAACCCCTAATCTAATCCCCCTACACCGCCGCCACCTATATTAAACACATTAACCCCTAATCTAATCCCCCTACACCGCCGCCACCTATATATTAAATAGATTAACCCCTAATTTAATCCCCCTACACCCCCGCCAGCTATATTAACTATATTAACCCTAATTATATTAGGGTTAATATAATTAATATAGTTATTATATTATATATATTAACTATATTAACCCTAATTATATTAGGGTTAATATAGTTAATATCGTTATATTATATATATATTAAGTATAATAACCCTATCTAACTCTAACATCCCTAACTAAACTCTTATTAAAATAAATCTAATATTAATATTATTAATTAAAATATTCCTATTTAAATCTAAATACTTACCTATAAAATAAACCCTAAGATAGCTACACTGTAATTAATAATTACATTGTAGCTATTTTAGGGTTTATATTTATTTTACAGGTAACTTGGTATTTATTTTAACTAGGTACAATAGCTATTAAATAGTTAATAACTATTTAATAGCTACCTAGTTAAAATAATTACCAATTTACCTGTAAAATAAATCCTAACCTAAGTTACAAATACACCTACACTATCAATAAATTAAATAAACTACAAATATCTAAACTAAAATACAATTAAATAAACTAAACTAAATTACAAAAAACAAACAAACACTAAATTACAAAAAATAAAAAAAAGATTACAAGATTTTTAAGCTAATTACACCTATTCTAAGCCCCTTAATAAAATAATAAAGCCCCCCAAAATAAAAAAAATTCCCTACCCTATTCTAAATTAAAAAAGTTAGCTCTTTTACCTTACCAGCCCTTAAAAGGGCCTTTTGCGGGGCATGCCCCAAAGAAAACTGCTCTTTTGCCTGAACAAAAAAAACACAATACCACCCCCCAACATTACAACCCACCACCCACATACCCCTAATCTAACCCAAACCCCCCTTAAATAAACCTAACACTACCTCCCCTGAAGATCTCCCTACCTTGTATTCACCCAGCCGGGCAGAACTCTTCATCCGATCCGGGCGATGTCTTCAATCAAGCGGCAGTGAAGTCTTCTTCCATCCGGCGATGTCTTCAAGCAAGCGGCAGAGAGTCTTCTTCCATACGGGCGATGTCTTCAAGCAAGCGGCAGAGAGTCTTCTTCCATACGGCGATGTCTTCAAGCAAAGCGGCATCTTCAATCATCTTTCTTCGCTCCTCCGCTGCGGAGCATCCATCCGGCACGACGACTTCCCGACGAATGAGGTTCCTTTAAATGACGTCATCCAAGATGGCGTCCGTCGAATTCCGATTGGCTGATAGGATTCTATCAGCCAATCGGAATTAAGGTAGAAAAATCTGATTGGCTGATTGAATCAGCCAATCAAATCAGATTCAAGTTCAATCCGATTGGCTGAACCATTTTTATTAGGGGGCTTAGAATAGGTGTAATTAGCTTAAAAATCTTGTAATCTTTTTTTTTATTTTTTGTAATTTAGTGTTTGTTTGTTTTTTTGTAATTTAGTTTAGTTTATTTAATTGTATTTTAATTTAGATATTTGTAGTTTATTTAATTTATTGATAGTGTAGGTGTATTTGTAACTTAGGTTAGGATTTATTTTACAGGTAAATTGGTAATTATTTTAACTAGGTAGCTATTAAATAGTTATTAACTATTTAATAGCTATTGTACCTAGTTAAAATAAATACCAAGTTACCTGTAAAATAAATATAAACCCTAAAATAGCTACAATGTAATTATTAATTACATTGTAGCTATCTTAGGGTTTATTTTATAGGTAAGTATTTAGATTTAAATAGGAATATTTTAATTAATAATATAAATTTTAGATTTATTTTAATAAGAGTTGAGTTAGGGATGTTAGAGTTAGATAGGGTTATTATACTTAATATATATATAATATAATAACGATATTAACCCTAATATAATTAGGGTTAATATATATAATATAATAACTATATTAACTATATTAACCCTAATATAATTAGGGTTAATATAGTTAATATAGCTGGCGGCGGTGTAGGGGGATTAGATTAGGGGTTAATGTGTTTAATATAGGTGGCGGCGGTGTAGGGGGATTAGATTAGGGGTTAATACATTTATTATAGGTGGCGGCGGTGTAGGGGGATTTAGATTAGATGCAAAAGAGCAGTTTACTTTGTGACAAAGCCCCGCCAAAAGCCCTTTTAAGGGCTGGTAAAAGAGCTGGTTACTTTGGGGTAATGCCACACAAAAAGCCCTTTTCAGGGCTATTTGTAGGGTTAGACTTAGGTTTAGTGGTAGGGATAGTTTAGTATTTTAGGGGTTAAATAATTTAATATAGCTGGCGGCGGGGTAGGGGGATTAAATTAGGGGTTAATTAATTTAATATAGGTGGCGGCGGGGTAGGGGGATTAAATTAGGGGTTAATAATGTTAAAATAGATGGCGGCGTAATGAAAGTCACAAATTAAAGGGTTATGAAACCCAAAACTTTTCCTTCATGATTCAGATAGAGCAGTGATTCTAAACCATGTTCCTCAAGTAGCCCTAACAGTCCAGGGGCCCGATCCAATATGCAGCGTAGTTTGCGGCGCAAGCGAGGGAACCCCCGCCGCCCGCAGTTTCAGCTCGCAACTCGAGCTATCCTATATACGGCGCCGTCAGTTGCTAAAGTGCCGTAAGTCTGATAAACCAGCGATGTCCAGAAATCTGCGTAAGTACAAATTTCTGGAATCACCAGTGACTTACGGCACTTAAGAAACTGCCGGTGCCTACAAAACCTGACTAAAGTATGAAATCTCCCGTACTGTCTAACACGCCTCCCAAACATAGCCTGACACATCTAACCCTCTATCCGCTATCCCCCCTCACTATCCTAACAATAAAAAATGTATTAACCCCTAAACTGCCGCTCCCGGACCCCGCCGCCACCTAATAAAGTTATTAACCTCTAAACCGCCGCTCCCAGACCCCGCCGCCAGCTATATTAAATCTATAACCCCCTAATGTGAGCCCCTACCCCGCCGCCATCTACCTTACCTACCCCTAAAGTGAGCCCCTACCCCGCCACCATCTATTTTAAAATTATTAACCCCTAATTTAATCCCCCTACACCGCCGCCACCTATATTAAATTATTTAACCCCTAATCTAATCCCCCTACCCTGCCGCCACCTATATTAAATTAATTAACCCCTAATCTAATCCCCCTACCCCGCCGCCACCTATATTAAATTATTTAACCCCTAAAATACTAAACTATCCCTACCACTAAACCCAAGTCTAACCCTACAAATAGCCCTGAAAAGGGCTTTTTGCGTGGCATTACCCCAAAGTAAACTGCTCTATTGCCAGCCCTTAAAAGGGCTTTTTGCGGGGCATGCCCCAAAGAAAACTGCTCTTTTACCAGCCCTTAAAAGGGCTTTTGGCGGGGCTTTGTCACAAAGTAATCAGATCTTTTGCATCTAATCTAAATCCCCCTACACCGCCGCCACCTATAATAAATGTATTAACCCCTAATCTAATCCCCCTACACTGCCACCACCTATATTAAACACATTAACCCCTAATCTAATCCCCCTACACCGCCGCCACCTATATTAAACACATTAACCCCTAATCTAATCCCCCTACACCGCCGCCACCTATATATTAAATAGATTAACCCCTAATTTAATCCCCCTACACCCCCGCCAGCTATATTAACCCTAATTATATTAGGGTTAATATAATTAATATAGTTATTATATTATATATATTAACTATATTAACCCTAATTATATTAGGGTTAATATAGTTAATATCGTTATATTATATATATATTAAGTATAATAACCCTATCTAACTCTAACATCCCTAACTAAACTCTTATTAAAATAAATCTAATATTAATATTATTAATTAAAATATTCCTATTTAAATCTAAATACTTACCTATAAAATAAACCCTAAGATAGCTACACTGTAATTAATAATTATATTGTAGCTATTTTAGGATTTATATTTATTTTACAGGTAACTTGGTATTTATTTTAACTAGGTACAATAGCTATTAAATAGTTAATAACTATTTAATAGCTACCTAGTTAAAATAATTACCAATTTACCTGTAAAATAAATCCTAACCTAAGTTACAAATACACCTACACTATCAATAAATTAAATAAACTACAAATATCTAAACTAAAATACAATTAAATAAACTAAACTAAATTACAAAAAACAAACAAACACTAAATTACAAAAAATAAAAAAAAGATTACAAGATTTTTAAGCTAATTACACCTATTCTAAGCCCCTTAATAAAATAATAAAGCCCCCCAAAATAAAAAAAATTCCCTACCCTATTCTAAATTAAAAAAGTTAGCTCTTTTACCTTACCAGCCCTTAAAAGGGCCTTTTGCGGGGCATGCCCCAAAGAAAACTGCTCTTTTGCCTGAACAAAAAAAACACAATACCACCCCCCAACATTACAACACACCACCCACATACCCCTAATCTAACCCAAACCCCCCTTAAATAAACCTAACACTACCTCCCCTGAAGATCTCCCTACCTTGTATTCACCCAGCCGGGCAGAACTCTTCATCCGATCCGGGCGATGTCTTCAATCAAGCGGCAGTGAAGTCTTCTTCCATCCGGCGATGTCTTCAAGCAAGCGGCAGAGAGTCTTCTTCCATACGGGCGATGTCTTCAAGCAAGCGGCAGAGAGTCTTCTTCCATACGGCGATGTCTTCAAGCAAAGCGGCATCTTCAATCATCTTTCTTCGCTCCTCCGCTGCGGAGCATCCATCCGGCACGACGACTTCCCGACAAATGAGGTTCCTTTAAATGACGTCATCCAAGATGGCGTCCGTCGAATTCCGATTGGCTGATAGGATTCTATCAGCCAATCGGAATTAAGGTAGAAAAATCTGATTGGCTGATTGAATCAGCCAATCAAATCAGATTCAAGTTCAATCCGATTGGCTGAACCATTTTTATTAGGGGGCTTAGAATAGGTGTAATTAGCTTAAAAATCTTGTAATCTTTTTTTTTATTTTTTGTAATTTAGTGTTTGTTTGTTTTTTGTAATTTAGTTTAGTTTATTTAATTGTATTTTAATTTCGATATTTGTAGTTTATTTAATTTATTGATAGTGTAGGTGTATTTGTAACTTAGGTTAGGATTTATTTTACAGGTAAATTGGTAATTATTTTAACTAGGTAGCTATTAAATAGTTATTAACTATTTAATAGCTATTGTACCTAGTTAAAATAAATACCAAGTTACCTGTAAAATAAATATAAACCCTAAAATAGCTACAATGTAATTATTAATTACATTGTAGCTATCTTAGGGTTTATTTTATAGGTAAGTATTTAGATTTAAATAGGAATATTTTAATTAATAATATAAATTTTAGATTTATTTTAATAAGAGTTGAGTTAGGGATGTTAGAGTTAGATAGGGTTATTATACTTAATATATATATATAATATAATAACGATATTAACCCTAATATAATTAGGATTAATATATATAATATAATAACTATATTAACTATATTAACCCTAATATAATTAGGGTTAATATAGTTAATATAGCTGGCGGCGGTGTAGGGGGATTAGATTAGGGGTTAATGTGTTTAATATAGGTGGCAGCGGTGTAGGGGGATTAGATTAGGGGTTAATACATTTATTATAGGTGGCGGCGGTGTAGGGGGATTTAGATTAGATGCAAAAGAGCAGTTTACTTTGTGACAAAGCCCCGCCAAAAGCCCTTTTAAGGGCTGGTAAAAGAGCTGGTTACTTTGGGGTAATGCCACGAAGGGGGAGAGTCTTTTTTCCAGAATCTAGCCAAATTAGTTTTAATAGAGGCTAGTAAGTAGATACTGAAAATGCTTTGGTGCTTGGGTAAGTCATGTAGGCCTAGGTGTAACAGTGCAGTAGCCGGGCCAGGCGGAACTCTAATTCCGAAATCTGTGAGGACGCGATATCCTTGAGACCATAGAAGATGAATTTTTGGGCATTCCCACCAAATGTGGAGCATAGTGCCCTGTAAACCACAATTCCTCCAGCAGAGGGGTGAAACTCCTGGGTACATCTTTGACAGTCGAGAAGGGACCAGGTACCAATGGGAAACCACCTTGTAATAGGTCTCAAGCATTGTGATACAATGAAGGGTTTTCTTTGTCAAAATTATAGCCCTTTGCCAAGAGTCTACCGAGATTTGAGAGTGCAACAAAGCGTCCCAAATTAGCAAATGCGGGGCGATTTCGGGTGGAACAGAACCGCCGAGTAATCCATAATGGATCGATAGTGGCCTGACAAGTCTGCGACCCGTCTTCCAAACTGGGCTGTCGAGAGGTGGTGGGGAGGAAACCCCAGCTTCTCAAGAAACTTTTAATCCTGATATTCTCAAAAAGAAGGACCGAAGGGATATCTGTGGGGGTGCCCAAGAGAGTCAGGTCTATGAAACTGTCAGGCTGCGAAGTGGACCAGAAGTCCGAGACCTGCCTAATCCCTAGTCTGGCCCATATATTCGGGTGGGTATCTGCCAGCCCAGTAAGGAGACCAGCCACTGAAGTGATAGGGGAGGGATGGGGGGCAATTAGCTGGATCCTATCCCATACCTGAAGGCATTCTGTAATAACCAGGTTATTGATACCTAGACTTCTACGGCTATGCGAAGGAGTCCAAATTACATCCTTAAGCAGGATATTGTGGGGCAGGGAAGCCTGTTCAATTTCACGCCATTTGTCACAATACTGAAGTACTCCCCATTGGGAGATGTGGGTAAGCATGGCACCCTCGTAATATTTTACCACAGAGGGAGATGCTAGACCTCCTAGATGGATAGGGAATTACAGGGTTTTTTGGGCTATTCAGGGAGTCTTCCCCCGCCAAATAAACTTTGATATCTCACTCTGGAACTGTAGTAAAAGTTGCATGGGGACTCTAATGGGGAGGCACCTGAACAAGTAGGTGAGCTTAGGAAGAAAAGACATTTTAATAGAGGCAATACGCCCCATCCATGA
Organism: Bombina bombina; assembly: GCF_027579735.1. Classification (NCBI taxonomy): domain Eukaryota; kingdom Metazoa; phylum Chordata; class Amphibia; order Anura; family Bombinatoridae; genus Bombina; species Bombina bombina. Next base: position 717,633,727 of record NC_069502.1, on the reverse strand, counting down.
AATGGACTTATGATCCCAACTGTTTTTTAAAGACCTCAATTCTGACAGCAGGGGGACATAATTATCCTTAATCATTTGTGAAGCACTATTAGATATCTTCACACCCAGATGAGTGACCTGCTCCTGTGACCATTTAAAATTGAAGCGTTCCTTTAAACTGTGAATGCAATTGTGAGAGTAGCCCCACCAGTATATCTCTGTCTTTTGAGCATTCAATTTATAAAATGAGAGGTCACCAAAGGTCTTTAAGACATCCAATAGTCAAGGAATGGCTCTACCCGGATCTGCAGTGAAGATTGTGATGTCATCCGCGAATAATGCTATTTTTTGCAAAGTGCCTGAAAGCACTATCCCTGGAATGGATGGGTCGTCGCGAATATGGGCAGCCAAGGGCTCAACTGCCAGGGCAAACAACAGCGGGGACAGGGGGACACCCCTGCCTGGTGCCATTAGAGATACTGAAGGGGTCAGACTGAAAGCCAATGCCCCTAACAATAGCCGACGAGGCAGAGTATAACGCCTGAATAGCTCTGCAGGTTGGTTGGGGAAAATTAAAAGCTCTGAGGGTTTCCCACAAGTAAGACCAGCGGACTCGATCAAAAGCCTTCTTGGCATCCAAAGAGATAACCGAGAAAGGCCTCTGTATTCTGGTAGACTCACAAACAATATTAACAAGCCGCCTTCTATTGTCAGGCCCCTCGCGCTTATGAATAAACCCTACTTGGTCAGGGCCTATAAGGTGCGGGAGAAGCTTGCCGATACGGTTAGCAAGAATTTTAGAGTATATTTTCATGTCCACGTTGATCAAAGAGATTGGCCTATAGCTTGCGCAGGAGGAAGGGTCTTTTTCGGGTTTAGGCAGGGTAATTATGGCAGCTTTTAAGAATTCCTCTCTCATGGAGCCCTCTTTACTTGCTAAGGCAAAAAACCTCTGCAAATAGGGGGATAGTTCGTTAGCAAACACCTTATAAAACTGGGCAGTGAAACCATCAGGTCCCGGGGCCTTAAGGGTTTTAGGATTTTTATTGTTTGTTTAATCTCTACCAAAGATAGAGGGGCTGTAAGTGAGTCTTGTTGCTTGGTTGTAAGTGTGGGAAGGTTAGCTGAAGTTAAAAAATGTCTGATATCTTGACTAGTAGTGGGGGTAGGGGTCTCTGAGTTTTTAATATTATATAATTTGGAATAGAAGTCAGCAAAACATTCACCAATTTGAGAGGGTTTCTTATGCGGTTTGCCGTTGTAGTTAATCTGGGAAATGCGGGAATTGCTATATTTATGCCTGAGTCTGTTTGCAAGCATAGTATCAGGTCTATTGCCTTTGTAGTAGTATAATTGTTTTAATTTGCTGAGGTTATTTTGTGTACGGCGTAACTCTAAGTGGTTAATGTGCTCCTTAACTGTAGTGATTTGCACTGCCACGTCTAAACTGATGGAAGAGCGATTAAGGGATTCTAGGGATCTGAGTTTTGTGTGTGCCTGTGCAAGAGTAAGACCTGCTAACTTTCTCAGATGGCCCTGTTTGCGAATAATAAGGCCCCTGACTGTTGCCTTAATCGTGCCCCAGAGAATATCATCTGAGGTCTGGCCGTTGTTGTTACGAGCCAGCAATTCAACCAGGTCCCGTCTCAGTTCTTCCCTGAATGGGATATCATCCAATATGTGTCTAGGAAGGCACCAATTGGATTTAGATGGTAGTTTGTCCGAGGGGAATAAGTCTGCCATTACTAGATCATGGTCTGACCAGGAGCTGAGTGGGATGCTGGAACGGGAGACTGAATCCAAGGATCCTGCCTGGCAGAAAATATAGTCCAGTCGGGAATAAGTTGTGTGGGGGTGAGAGTAGTGGGTAAAGTCCCTGTCATTAGGATGTAGACTTCTCCAGATGTCAAAGTACCCGTATTGTGTCATTACTGTCCTGAATTGGGCAGAGGTATATGTCTCTTGTGAATTTTTACTGCTAGTGTTTAGCTGCTTGCGGTCGAGTTTTGGTTCCCATGTCATGTTAAAGTCATCCGCAATCAAGACCCTCCCTTGCTTAATTTTATCAAGTATCCAAACAGGAACCAGCACTATAGCCAGAGGAACTGACACATCCGTGGGCCACTGCCAAGCCCACCATCAAATCATAGAAACAGCACAGAGGTTTAGTTTAGTTTATGACTTTGTTTAGTTTTAGTTTTACAGCCTATACTAGCATAACTAATTAATTAATTGGGTAATTAAACACATGAATTGTTAGTGCTATAAAGGAAGGCTAAAGGCTGTACTATGACATCACATGATTAAGGGGACCGCCCCAAAACGTTGTGCTTTTTTTGATCCCCATGTTCTGAAATAAAGGGATTTCTAATCTGACACCTCTGTGCTGTTTCTATATTTTAATCTTATCAAGTGTCTGTAGAATAGTGCGGAGACACGCAGGCTGCCGGAAATTACGGAGATAAATAGAGACCAATGTATGAAGAACATGGTCCAGTCTGCAAACCAGGATTGTATATCTGGCTTGGGGGTCAGTAAGTACGTGAATTTGCTCATAAGCGATCCTGTTATGGAGTAAAATGGCCGTGCCTCTAGCCTTCTTGGAGAAGGGTGAGTGTTCTAGGACTTTGTGTAGGAACGAGAGTGGAAATATTGAGGGGCGCCTGACTGCCAGTGAGTCTCCTGCAGGAAAACCACGTCTGGATTGTGGAATTTGAGTTCACGGGACAAAAGACTCCTTTTAAAAGGGGAATTAAGACCCCTTACATTGTGTGTGAGCACTTTTAAACAGTGCGCCATCTCACGAGTCAGGCCTAGGGATGGGGAACAGGAAGGAAAACGGAGAAAAGAAGTTAGGGAGAGGGATTAGGACAGGAAATCAGCACTAAGGTGTTGTATTAGAAAATGAGGTGAAAATAGTTCACCTAAGTGGAACCCTGGCGTGGGCTACCTATGTGGGGGGGAGCTAGGAAAGAAGTATACAGAGAGAGAGCCGAAGCCATCAGCCCCCCTCTATGCACAGAGGAAGGAAAACATGTAAATGTATAGACAGATATTAAACCTGTGAGTACATTGTTGGGTATGTGTGGACAGCAACATCAAACCTAAGTAAAGTGCAAAACATCCATTCTAGACAAGCGTACAAACAATCTTAGCTTAGTGTGATAAAACAGTGCATGTACTATCTAGAGAGTGAAGGTAGCATCATGCCTACCCAATTAGAGGCAAAGGACCTGTGCTGGGTTGGCCTCATAAAATATTAGAAAGCATGTATAAACTCTGACAGTGCAAATATGAACTTAAGTTACCATAAAAAAAAAGATAATAACATTAACATTAATAATAGTCCAAGCGGGGACCACACAGGTTCCAACACAGGATAAGAACCTCATTAGCTGTGGGGCCACCCTTTAGGGGCGGACCCTACATTAAGGCATGATGACTGATAAGTGTTGTTACTGACCAATGGTGCCTCACATTCAGGAAGAGGGGTCTTGAGGACCCTGAGAGTCCTGTGTCTGCTGCGTTTTTTGTCTCTTGGAGCGCTGGTCCTTAGCGGTCCATTCAGGGGCCGTGGCTCTCAATTTCGCCCTACTGGGAGCAGGTTCCGTCGTATCGCCTTTGGTGAGACCCCACTGTGCCAGCAATGCGGTGCCCTGGGCCAGTGAGGAGATTATATGAGTTTGATTGTCCCTTGAGATCAGCAGCTTGGACGGGTAACCCCATCTATACCATATGCCAGCTTTTCTGAGGGCCAGTGTGACTGGCTGGTATTGCCTTCTGAATTGCAGCGTGTGGGCCGACAAATCAGGAAGAAGTTGAATGGCTTGAATTTTTTCCGGCATCTGAGGCTTGAGAAAGGCGGCCTGCATCAGTTTATCTTTGAAGAGGAAGCTGTGAAAACAGACTATAACGTCTCTTGGTTTATCTTGTGAAACAGACCTTGGGCGTAGTGCTCTGTGCGCTCTTTCCATAGTAGTGGTTAGACCTTCCATGGGATCCAACAGACTGTCAAAGAGCTCCTGAAGAAAACCTTGTAGGTCTGCTGATGCAATATCTTCCGGTATACCCCAAAATCTGATGTTGTTTCTGCGGGCCCGATCTTTGACATCCGCCAGCTTAAACTCTAGCTGACTCAGTTGATCCGACAGAGATTCAGAGTAAGCCAAAAGGTTTGATTGGTCTGTGGTGATATCATCTTGCCGCCTTTCCAAAGAGTCCACCCAATCTCCAATTTCCTAAATATCTTTTTTGAGCTCAGCATGGTTTTTTTAATTTCTTTCGTGATGAAGCGGGTCTGGCTAGCTAGCATCTTTTTAAGAGTGTCCTCAGTAATGAAGTGCTGGGACCTGGGGTTTAATATAGCTTCATGCTGAGAGCCATCACCTAGAGATTCTGACCCACTCAGACCATCATTGGAGTCATCTTCCAGCTCCTTACGCGGTAAGGAGAAGTGGTCTAGCACCGTTTTCTTCACTGATCCGGGTGTTTTTGTGTTTCGCCTGGCCGTATGAGGCATTTTGAACTAGTGACAAAGAGAAAGTCAATGGAGCAAGTGCTGACACAGGACAGGTCAGGAGATGGAGGCACCAGAGATTGGACTCACAGGTGGTTACAAAAATGAGAACAAGAGCAAAAAATTACATTAAACAGCACATAAAGAGGGGCCCAGAGGGCCTCCCCGACCCCTACCCCTACCCCTCCATGGCAGCCACCCTGCTAGAGATTAATTTAAGTGTCCTCAAGCCCAGTTTGTAAAAGGGAAAGCCACCACCGGGGGGCTGGGGTCAGCGAGACACCCCCAGACACAGGTCAAAGGCAAACTCACTCCAAGCCGCAGGTTAAGGGCCAAGATTAAGTTTGAGGTAAGTCTCCTTCTGGCCCGGGAACAGAGGATACGACCTTGCGGAAGGGAAAAGGGGAGGGGGAAGTGACCAGCCCAGACGAGCTGGGCCGGAAAGGGGGGGGCCACCCAATTGAGATATTCAATCAGAGTCCCTGCCTAGGCAGGGTAGGATGGTACACCTCCTGCAGTGACAGGGCAAAACCTCCTTGGTAGGTGAAATATTCTACTGGTTGCTACACTTAAAGGCCCACAATTACAATAGATCAATTAAATGGGCTGAGTATACTGTAAAGACCAATTCAATAGTAGCCTAGGTGAACCTCAGTAGTTATGACCTTAGGGTATACAGACCTCTGAGGAGAAGCTTAGGTTAGTTTGTTCAGACAGGCGAAAAGTGGGGAGAGTGTAGTAGGTCCGTTTTGGACAAGTAGTGAAATTAAGAAGCGTGCTAGGCTGGTGTTATGTAAGCTCTATATGATAGCACCTGTAAGAGAAAATGCAAAATGAAGCTAGGTGTGGGAGTGAGGCGTGGGAATGCTTGAGGCCATTTAGCAATAAGGAGAAAATGTGGTGCAATGTTATTTGAAAAGGAGCTTAGGTCAGATTAGTGGTGTAAGTGTATAGTGAGGGATATATATACGGTCTAGTCTGGACAGGTAGAGCTAGTTAGTTATAAACAGGACTAGTATTGTGTAGACAACAGAGGATGGTACCTGTAAAAGAGAGAATGGGTTAAAACAACAACACTACACTCTGAAAACAAAGTTCAGAGACACCTGAGCTGGCGCAGCAGCTTTTTCATAGGGTTATGTATCCTAGAGGCCCATATTAGGCTAACCTGGGAGAGAAAAGACACCCCAATAAGACCTTGCAGACTTCATGGGCCAGTGACAAACGTATGATGGGCCTTGCCAGACAGTTCAGTTCATGTAGCAGGCTGAAGGGTTTGAGGCAGAACTGTTCATGTAGCAGGCTGTACGGTTTAAGACCGGTAAAGAGCAAATCAGGGGGCACCAACCACTTGGCAGAGAAGCAGGGTTCCAAAAAGGGCAGCAAAGTTCTAGGGCAGTAGTCTTGGGCCCACCCGAGGGAACCCCAGCAGACAGAGTAATAATGAGCCTCACTGGCACTTGAAATAAGGCGTTGGGCCTAGGGATCAGGCCTCCCTTGGAAAGTGTCTAACTTCTGTAGTGGCAAGTCTCCCCCAAGGTGGGGGGGCAAAGGGCTATTGTGACAGCTCTTAGTGAGGACTGAAATTACTCCTGTTTCCCTTAGCTTGCAATACACTGGCAGCTTGAAAGGCCCTAAAGGCTGTGCGACTACTGTGTGAGGGATCACAGGGCTATGTGTCTAATATGGGGCATGAGGGGCCCAGGGGGCAAGGTTCGTAACTATCGGAGGGTTGTATCTCCCTTCCCTCCCAGTGACTTGCACTTCGCCTCTAAAAATTAGGAGGCCGACTCACCCAGACTCTCCGCGATGGTTCTCCTCTTCCATGCTGTCCAGACTGAGGGTCAGAAGCCGACGGCTGTGATTCGCTGAGGTACGCAACAGTTGGTGGCGGAGGACAGGGCCCAAGATGGCAGCCATTCGTGCCAATTCCGGAAAGAGCGCTCAGCTATTTTTTCCCCGACAGTGAGACCTGACTGGCGGCCTAAGTCCCCGGGGGGTGAGTCCGGGTGCGGGAAGATCTTTTGTAGCTGCTGCAGCAGGTGGGTCCGGTCTGCTCTCGGGAACGATCAGTAGCCACCCAAGTTCTGATACGTGGGGGCTGCTGCCGACTGTATAATTAAACCGGTCTGTTGTAAGCTCCCTAGAGCAGGAATCTGTTATTTTAGACACAGTATAGACTCCCGAGCGGAGCCCCGACCCTCCGGAGTCGTTCTCAGCAGGAGCGCTTCTTGCGGGCTAGGACCCTCTTCGTGCAGGTAGCCAGCCTGTAGCATATCAGTCTGACCCTGCCAAATGACAGTCCAGCACCGAAATACCAGGCAAATCTCCTTTGAACAAGGGAAACCAAACAAACACCAGACGTACGTTTCGGCCTCTATGGGCCTCGTCAGTGAGGTACAGTTGCATCCCTATTATCTGAGGGAAAAGTGACAATGTTTCCTCATAATGTTCCCTCATCAAAGATGGCCACAAATGAAGCTTTCTTGCTATCAGCATTTAGAAGCAATTAAAGGGACAGTAAACACATTGGAATTACAAGACATTTCAGTTGGGTTGCTGTAGAATAAAATATTAGCCAAATCTAGATGTTTCTAAAACAAATTGACATCCCATTTTTTGCAATTGTTTATCAATAGCCAAACTCCACCCAGCAGTTGCTTTATTTGGAATATAACCAATGTCTGCTGTGGTGACAAGGCTAGCCATTGTCATAATGTTAGTTTAAAGTATATTGTTTTGCAGTTGTTATCAGCTAAAGAAAAATAGGGAAAGATATGTAGCAGGGCTAGCTTTCAGAAGTCAGCACTGTGCAAAAGTTTTGAGAATGAGAACATTCACAATTTTCAGAGCTAAATTACATGAAAAGGTTGCAAAGTAAATAATGAAAGTATATTCCAAAGTTATTTCATTACACAAAACTAAACATTTTAAAACAATTTATGTAATCACAATGTGTTTACTATCTGTGATGTACAGGGGTTAATAAATCCTACAACAGTCACCAGTGTGTCACAGAAAGGGTTAACCAACCCTTTCCACTCTAACCAGTTTGTCACAGTCTAGCCACTCAAGGCAAGTCTGTGACTTAGTTTAGTGGGTGCAAAGGTTAACACACTTACTAGACAAAGAAAAATGCCCAAACTCCCATTTAATGCCACCCAAAATAAACTCTCTCTGTTGCCCCCTCCTTAAGATTATTATATGGGAAATCCCAAGGGAAAAAAAGGATTACAAATCCCAAAATACAATTCAGAAAAAATCAATCTAGGAAAACACAATACTGCTAATTGCTAGTTCTTTCAGTAGTGTGGTTCAAATATTAAACAAAGGCAAAACCTTAATACAGGAATATTTATTTTGAACAAAAAAAGAGTCACAGTGCATTTATTTAAAAAAGGAATTAACAAACACAAATACATGCAAAGCCAAACAGTTTTAAAATAAAAATGAGAACATATAATATAACCTAATACTGTATTAGTTTAGATCTCTGTTCCATTGGAGCTTGGCAAGAAAATGGTCACTTACACAGTTGTCCTCTGCCTATGTAGAGTGACAATATTCATTTGCTGAAATCACCAATAAATAAAAAGAATTCCTGAAGTCAAGTTTCTAACCAGGCCCCTTCCAGAGTGGGCAATGAAGGTAGCCATCCCTTTTTTATGGCAGGCCATACACCAAATTGCAAGCCCTGGCTGAAGTTATAGGATACCTTGTAATTTTAGCAGGCTGTACGGTTTAAGACCGGTAAAGAGCAAATCAGGGGGCACCAACCACTTGGCAGAGAAGCAGGGTTCCAAAAAGGGCAGCAAAGTTCTAGGGCAGTAGTCTTGGGCCCACCCGAGGGAACCCCAGCAGACAGAGTAATAATGAGCCTCACTGGCACTTGAAATAAGGCGTTGGGCCTAGGGATCAGGCCTCCCTTGGAAAGTGTCTAACTTCTGTAGTGGCAAGTCTCCCCCAAGGTGGGGGGGCAAAGGGCTATTGTGACAGCTCTTAGTGAGGACTGAAATTACTCCTGTTTCCCTTAGCTTGCAATACACTGGCAGCTTGAAAGGCCCTAAAGGCTGTGCGACTACTGTGTGAGGGATCACAGGGCTATGTGTCTAATATGGGGCATGAGGGGCCCAGGGGGCAAGGTTCGTAACTATCGGAGGGTTGTATCTCCCTTCCCTCCCAGTGACTTGCACTTCGCCTCTAAAAATTAGGAGGCCGACTCACCCAGACTCTCCGCGATGGTTCTCCTCTTCCATGCTGTCCAGACTGAGGGTCAGAAGCCGACGGCTGTGATTCGCTGAGGTACGCAACAGTTGGTGGCGGAGGACAGGGCCCAAGATGGCAGCCATTCGTGCCAATTCCGGAAAGAGCGCTCAGCTATTTTTTCCCCGACAGTGAGACCTGACTGGCGGCCTAAGTCCCCGGGGGGTGAGTCCGGGTGCGGGAAGATCTTTTGTAGCTGCTGCAGCAGGTGGGTCCGGTCTGCTCTCGGGAACGATCAGTAGCCACCCAAGTTCTGATACGTGGGGGCTGCTGCCGACTGTATAATTAAACCGGTCTGTTGTAAGCTCCCTAGAGCAGGAATCTGTTATTTTAGACACAGTATAGACTCCCGAGCGGAGCCCCGACCCTCCGGAGTCGTTCTCAGCAGGAGCGCTTCTTGCGGGCTAGGACCCTCTTCGTGCAGGTAGCCAGCTAAGGTTCACTTCCTCCGTCCAATGACTGCTGAGACGGTCACGACTGCACACTCCTGGGTAGAAGCCTTATCAATACAGTCCCAATTTAAAAAAAATTCTGCGAAATTTTAGCTTTATTTTGGGTTATTAACCACTTTATCAAGCGGAGCTCAAGTGCTGTGCGACCGCTCAGTGCAATGGCTAGCTCTGCCCCCCCTCTTGATATTTTTTTGTTGAAAAGCATACTTAAGTAGGTTCAGGAGCTGGAATCTAGCTGCTGATTGGTTGCTGCAGATATATGCCTCTTGTCTGTGTTCAGCTACCTCTCAGCAGTACATTGTTGCTCCTTCAATAAAGGATAAAAAGATAATTAAGCAAAATTGATAGATATAAATTGGAAATTTGTTGAAACGTGTATGTTCTATGTCAATCATGAAAGAAAAAAAATTATGTTTAATGTCCCTTTAAGCAGAATATAATGATATAATCAAATAGTACAAAAACTATGTCCTGTGATGCCGTGTTCACTTCAATCAACTTTACATCCTGTGGTGAGTTTTGATACATCCTGGCTTCATATTCCAAGCAGATTTTGTGGTTAAGAGGTTATATTTCTGTTATATTTCAGCCAGAATTGCTACTCCATTTCATATAAGAAAGGATTTTTCATTATGTTGCTCTTTTAAAATAGTACAATTTAACAGAATGGCCACAAATGACTATTCTTTAAATGACAAAGTCAATGAATTGCATCCAGATGCACAAAAAATGTTTATTCTGCATTCCCATTTCCAGAGTGCTTTGATTAATGTGGCAGAAGATGCAGCTGCCAACTTTACAAAGTTCACTAGACAGATATTTCCTTTGACCCAACTAGAATTTATTTTGCAGTGCATAAAATATATTGAGGTGAAAGGCAAAGCAAACAAATCCATATGAGTTAAAAACAGTTAAGCTACTGATTCTCTACCTGGGTGTTAGGGCCTCAGCTACAACAGTTTCGTTAATATAGGACTTCTTCAATCTGAGATTGCTTTTTTTAAATTTCAGCAGCATTTCCTAGCACATTATAGTGGAATCACCACTTTGTTCTATAATTTATTGACACTGAGTGTTCTGATCATGCAACATACACTTTGCATTCATATTATCTAAACACAGAAAAAACCATAGAGATGCACTCAACTAGGCTTAGAACTGAAGCTGGAAATACTTGCTTGCTTAGCCCCTCCTTACTCCCAGGGTACAAACTCTTTCTGCACACTATGCCTTTCACAAAGGTAAAATCTCCTGTAGCATATCAGTCTGACCCTGCCAAATGACAGTCCAGCACCGAAATACCAGGCAAATCTCCTTTGAACAAGGGAAACCAAACAAACACCAGACGTACGTTTCGGCCTCTATGGGCCTCGTCAGTGAGGTACAGTTGCATCCCTATTATCTGAGGGAAAAGTGACAATGTTTCCTCATAATGTTCCCTCATCAAAGATGGCCACAAATGAAGCTTTCTTGCTATCAGCATTTAGAAGCAATTAAAGGGACAGTAAACACATTGGAATTACAAGACATTTCAGTTGGGTTGCTGTAGAATAAAATATTAGCCAAATCTAGATGTTTCTAAAACAAATTGACATCCCATTTTTTGCAATTGTTTATCAATAGCCAAACTCCACCCAGCAGTTGCTTTATTTGGAATATAACCAATGTCTGCTGTGGTGACAAGGCTAGCCATTGTCATAATGTTAGTTTAAAGTATATTGTTTTGCAGTTGTTATCAGCTAAAGAAAAATAGGGAAAGATATGTAGCAGGGCTAGCTTTCAGAAGTCAGCACTGTGCAAAAGTTTTGAGAATGAGAACATTCACAATTTTCAGAGCTAAATTACATGAAAAGGTTGCAAAGTAAATAATGAAAGTATATTCCAAAGTTATTTCATTACACAAAACTAAACATTTTAAAACAATTTATGTAATCACAATGTGTTTACTATCTGTGATGTACAGGGGTTAATAAATCCTACAACAGTCACCAGTGTGTCACAGAAAGGGTTAACCAACCCTTTCCACTCTAACCAGTTTGTCACAGTCTAGCCACTCAAGGCAAGTCTGTGACTTAGTTTAGTGGGTGCAAAGGTTAACACACTTACTAGACAAAGAAAAATGCCCAAACTCCCATTTAATGCCACCCAAAATAAACTCTCTCTGTTGCCCCCTCCTTAAGATTATTATATGGGAAATCCCAAGGGAAAAAAAGGATTACAAATCCCAAAATACAATTCAGAAAAAATCAATCTAGGAAAACACAATACTGCTAATTGCTAGTTCTTTCAGTAGTGTGGTTCAAATATTAAACAAAGGCAAAACCTTAATACAGGAATATTTATTTTGAACAAAAAAAGAGTCACAGTGCATTTATTTAAAAAAGGAATTAACAAACACAAATACATGCAAAGCCAAACAGTTTTAAAATAAAAATGAGAACATATAATATAACCTAATACTGTATTAGTTTAGATCTCTGTTCCATTGGAGCTTGGCAAGAAAATGGTCACTTACACAGTTGTCCTCTGCCTATGTAGAGTGACAATATTCATTTGCTGAAATCACCAATAAATAAAAAGAATTCCTGAAGTCAAGTTTCTAACCAGGCCCCTTCCAGAGTGGGCAATGAAGGTAGCCATCCCTTTTTTATGGCAGGCCATACACCAAATTGCAAGCCCTGGCTGAAGTTATAGGATACCTTGTAATTTTAGTTATGTATATACAGTACACATACACTTATAAACAATCCCATTGTGACATAATGAGGATTATTTTAATACTAATCATGACATGTTTGTCATATTTGGTCATCAAGTAACTTAAAAGTGATCAAAACATATCTTAAGATATCCTAGAGTTTTAACTCTAATTGACCTTAGCTCTCCATTTTGGTAGAGGACTCTGTGTTGACATATTTGCACATAAAGAACACTTTAGTGGGTAAACTGAATTGCCCCCATGTAACATAATAAAAAACATTCTTCAAATAAATTTACCTCTTACATTCTAAAAACATGAAATCTTCATGACATTGTCCCTTTAATGGTATAGTAAAGTCAAAATAAAACTTTCATGATTCAGATAGATTTTTAAATGTATTTCTTTCTCTTGGTATGCTTTGTTAAAGAGTAGGCTCAGGAGAAGCAATGCACTACTCAGGCGCTAGCTGAACACATCTAGGGAGCCAATGACAACAGTCAAATATGTGCAGTCACTTATCACCAGCTAGCCCCCAGTAGTGCATTGCTCTTCCTGAACCTGCCTAGGTATGCATTTAAGCAAAGGAACAAAGAAAATTTGAGATCAGAAGTGAATTAGAAAGTTTTTAAGTTTGAATGATGAAATAACTTTTTATGGCTTCATGTCACTTTAATAAAATGTGTGTGTCTGTGAGTAAGTGTGAGTGCAAATGGGTGTGTCTATGTGAGTTTAAATGAGTGTGTGTGTGTGTGTGTGTGTGTAATAGAACATGTTTCTGTGCAGGTGTGCCTGTGTTATTATACCAGGCATAAACATAAAAGAAATATTCCTCTGGACATTTATTTTAAAATAGTGAATATTTCTACTGAACAGATATACCTAAAAGTCTTCACTAAAAGGTTAGTTTTGTCAGGGTATCCTTGAATGTCAGTAGACAATATATATATATATATATATATATATATATATATACACACACAAAATAAGATAAAATAAGTATGCAATCTATCAAATATTAAATTTGAGCATGCTCATTTTATCGCTGAATACATTCTGTGTATTGCAAATCTGAGGTCTGACATGAGATGTCGTTTCCTGATTACAGAACATTTGAGAACAAAGGAATTGTTTTCAAAGATTCCCTATCAGATCACCAGCATCTTATCATAGCTGCTCAATACATCTATAGGTTTCAAAAGAGAACATTTGTCTCATTAGTTCAGCACAAACCCCTGGGGTGTTGGAGACAAGATTCTCTACATAAGTCAGATATGCAAATGAAATTCGGAAGATATAGTAATTAGCACAGGCCTGTTAATTGCCCCTGAACCTAAGATGCACATCAAGCTAGCTAAGCAGAAACATATGTTGCATTGTTACTTTGAAAATCATTTTAAAGTACAACTTATGTTTAAATTTCAGGTTAAAGTATACATATACATCAGTATTTTATAAAAATATATATAATTGTGGATCTGAAATGAAATGACTGACAATAACATATTAGATAAGTTTTTGCTGAATTTAATAAGTAGCTATGTAATCAATTAAAAATGTTTAACCAGTTTATTTCAGGATAAATACATTTTTCTTTGTTTTTCAGAAATCTAATGAACATTACAGGGGAGAACTGATATGAAGATGAGATTTCTAAATAATATGATATAAGATGTTACTAGGAAATTAAATATGTACCAGTATATTAAATGAGCTGATATACAGAATAAGTCAGATAGACATATATATTTATTAATTTATACCACTAGTCCCTCATATTCCAAAATATGATAAGTAATTTACTCATGTTTAGTCTCTATAGATACATGATAAGTTATATTAGATGGAACATGTATGTTAACCACATAAGTTTATTAATATCAGGAAATAATTGTATATTAAATATACAATTAAAATATTTAGTAAACTGTTAGCAATATTGATAATGAGACTGCATTTCTAGTTATCTGCTGCCCCCTAATGGACTATAGCTGGTTTGATCCCAGTAAGCCTATGAGATGTTCAGCTCAGAGAGACAATGTATGTATGTATTGGGTACTTGTAAAGCGCGGCTAATCACCTGTATGGGTCTCAAGGCACTGCTCATTTTATCAACCTCAGAAGGATGAAAGGCTGAGTGGACCTCGCGGGGGATCGAACCTGCAACCCTTGGGTTGCTAAAGAGCTCAGCCACAGTGCCTTAGCATGCTGACCTATCTGTCTGGCCAATCAATGCTCAGCTTCGTTACAGGCCTATCAGACAAGCTTCAGTAAGTGTGCATCCCATATTCACCAATGATTAGAATAAAAAGTGGTGGGGTGTGTATCTCGTGATATAACCTCATGCAAGGAGAAAAAAAGGGTCTTTGCTGCTGAATTTTGACTGACAAACTGTTGCCTTGGATTTCAGTCTCTATAAAGCAAATCTGGTCCTAACTTCTTTATCCATATTGCAAAAATACCTCTTTTAATTAATGAGGTGAACTGAACTTATTTGGAGAAAAAAAATTGAACATCTGGTAACGTATAAAAGGTTGTTTCATAATTTTATATTTAAATCAAAGGCATCTTGTTGCTACAGTTAAATTGCAGCTAATAATTTAAAGAACATATTTGGTGTTTTAAGTTATATCCATAGTCAGTGGCGTCACTAGGGGGGTGCGGGGGGAGCGGGGGGTGCGGGCCGCACCTGGGTGACACCCTCCAGGGGGTGACACCCAATAAAAATTTTTAAAATTTTATTGAAATTCAAAGAAATACAATGTTGAGATGCATAGATTATTTTATTAGAGCGGCTGGCATTTGTGAACATTAGTGGGACTGGGGAAGTTGTAGACACACAATTTGTTTGCTCCTTGAGCCAGTGCTGCAATTTCAACAAATAGTTCTCCCGGCTGCTTTTGCTTGTTTGTACTTTGCTCCTCCCCTGCCCAATTTCACTATGAATGTTGTGGGCGTGCCATGGGGCTTGCAAAGTTGCGCTGCTAGCCTAAACCTGCCTGCCTATCTGTGCTCACTGCTCAGTGACATGCGGCCCAGGGCTGTGCACTGACAGACTTGGAACAGAGTCAGAGAGCAGAGTTTTTGTGTGTGTGTGTGTGTGTCTCAGTGTTTTTGTGTGAGTGTGTGTCTCAGTGTTTTTGTGTGTGTGTTTTTGTGTGTGTGTCTGAGTGTGTTTCTGAGTGTTTGTGTGTGCATCTGAGTATGTTTTTAAGTGTGTCTGAGTGTTTTATGTGTGTGTGCCTGTGTTTTTGTGTGTCTGCTTTCTGGGGGGGGGGGTGACACCATAACTTACCGCACCGGGTGACACCAACCCTAGTGACGCCACTGTCCATAGTCCTGTGTAGTTTTAACTAGTCACACGTTCTAAGTAATTTATTGTTAGATAAAGGTCCTTTATATTGCATATCTCTAAGTCAGGCTTATTATTATTATAAGTAAATATCTCTGGTGTGTATTAAGTTATTTGCAGATATATATATATATATATATATATATATATATATATATATATATATATATATATATTAGAATTTGCCTTATTGTAACTAAATAAGAGATAATTTCAGGTCAGACATATTGGTATATAAATTGACTGTTTGTATTAATAATATATACAATTTCTTGTGTTTTTAATTTAAGTTATATAGAATCATTTGTGGGCTAAATAACTTAATTAGACTTGTCTGAAAGTTATCTTAAATCTATTGAAATCCAGTAAGATTTGGGTGAAGTATCTTGGTATATTGTTTATCTAAACAATGTGAAGTTAGCAGTCCATATTCTGGTATTTTATTGTAGTATTTTAATGTGATTCATTGTGAGTAAGGTTAATTTTAAAGGTATATTTTTTATGATCTTTGTAAGAATATTATAACAGCATATGTGTATAGTTGATTCATAATCTAGTCTCTTTTCTATATAAATATATCTTAATGTGTTTATAAATTTAACTAATCTCAAGAATTTAGGAATTTATATTAATTTCAATTGTTTCATATATACATTTTAATTGGAGGTTTGTTTTAAAGAATAATATAAATAAATTGTATTATAACCCTGGTATATACTGACAGTTTGAAATTCAGCATTGTCACATTTTATTATTTTAAAAGGGGGTTTCCTTCAATCCAATGTTATATTTGAACTCAAAATTTAATTTATGGGGGTATATTTTATAAGTAACTCTAAAAAAAACCCCAGCTGAGATTGAGATGTAAAAGTATTAAAATAACAACCACATAACAGTGAGAAAAGGATAAAAAGTAAAAGGGATCATTTGATGAATTTAAAATAAAGGATCTAATTCACAATGATAGGCTATGTCAATATGACATGCCCACGTTTTTCTTCATATATTAAGTAAATAAAAATGACATATATATATATATATATATATATATATACAGTACATACCAGTTTCCTGGCTAGATGCAAGATCTGTTGTTATGACCAAGGTGACCACCAAGTGAGAACGAGAAGAATCTGCATGTATTAGAGTTGGATGCTTAACTCGCGACTGTAATCCTTGTTTTACTAGATTCAGAACCTCTGAAGTATTTTCAACAAATCTGGAAAAGAAAAAGTATTTCAACCGAAAAATTTATTTTTTTCTTAAAAGAACATGAAACCCGAAATGTTTCTTTCAGGATTCAGAAAAAGAATACATTTGTAAAAAAACGTTCACATTTTCTTACATGCTTTCTCTTTGTATCCTATGTTGAAGAAGCAGCAATGCACTTCTGGAAGCTATCTGAATGAATTGGCTGAACCAATAAAATGAGGCATATATGTGCAGCCACCTATAAGGCTACCTTTATATACTTTTTTAACAAAGGATACCAAGAGTACAAAACAAATTAGATATTAGAACTAAATTGGAAAGTCTATCTGAAATTTAAAAAAAACAAAAAAACATTTGGGTTACATGCCCGTTTAACATTTATTAAATTTACTAGTTTTACTACAATGGGCTCCATTTAATAAGCTGCAGAGGAACCTTAAGACCTCTGATACTTAAACTCTCTGCCACCTAAAGCGGGGCAGATTTCACTCAACCCCATCATATCCAATTGAGATGACTGACAGCCCCCACTTGCAAGTGATTGGCCGAATGCAAGCAGGGGGCGGCATTGCACAAGCATCTGGAAGGCTGGGCAGACGAGGATCATGATAACAAAACTCGTCTGCCGGCACTTAATAAATGGAGCCCTATGCCTGCGATTCAGGATTCTCAAGTAGCTTGAAATATATAAAACTGTAGAAAAAATAAATAGGGATGAAAATTATTATTATAAAAAATAATTATTATTTTGCATGAACTTTAAAGGGACAGTCTAGTCAAAATTAAACTTTCATTATTCAGATAGGAATTGTAATTTTAATCAACTTTCCAATGTACGTTTATCATTGAATTTGCTTTGTTCTCTTTGTATTCTTATTTGAAACAAAACCTAGGTAGGCTCATATGCTAATTTCTAAGCCCTCAATGGCTGCCTCTTATCAAATGTTTTTTAAATTACTTTTCACAACAAGAGACTGATAAGTTCATGTGGGTCATATAGATAACACTGTGTTAATGCACAGGGAGTTATTTAAGAGTTAGCACAAGACAATACTAAATGCAAGTCAATAGATAATAAACAGTCATAGTCATGTGATTAGGGGGCTGGAAGAAGGTTCTTAGATACAAGGTAATCACAGAGGTAAAAAGTATATAAATATAACTGTGTTGGTTATGCAAAACTGGGGAATGGATAATAAAGGGAGTATCTATCTTTTAAAACAATAAACATTCTATTGTAGACTGTCCCTTTAAGTGTCTTGTTAATATTGGGACACTTTGTTACTTTATTATGAGGTATATACTGGAAAGTAAAATACTACCAAAATTAGGGGTGGAGCCTAAAGTCAAAGCGGCTGGACGTGTTATGGAGGAGCTCCTCACTCTATTTTATATTTTAAGTGCTAATCCATCACCTTAACTGGAGTTTAAGTATTACAACAGCACTAAAGAAGGAGATGACACTTTAAATCCATTCCTGACTTGTGCTCTTCGGCAAAAATGTTACAGCAAACGTCAGAAACTTGGTTAACTGTGCGGCCTACGTGATCCAACCAGATAATGGCATCTACTGCAGTTTGTGCTGCCGCACCCTACCCCATATAGATGTCTGACCTACAGGCTTGTACCTAAGGGACTACTACTTATAGAACCAACTAAGGCTACTCTGCTGCACCAATATCTTAATTTTTCATAATGGAGGATATCACACAGGTGCTCAAGAACTCTTTGTAAAATTTGAAATAGCAATACTCCACAGCTTGGGCAGCTGGATACAGATAAAGAAGTCTGGGTAGCTTCAATACCCGGACTCTGTGACACCAACCCTAAAAGCGCTGATGCTCATGGCTCAACAAAGGCAAATCACTACCAAGTCAACATGGCAAGATCAGACCTCATGGGATGCAGCCGCTCCCCGAGAACAGGTCGCTGTCTATCTCAATCCAGCACACTCAGCTAGTATGATGAGGTTGGCAGTGATGGGCCCTAGCTGCTCGACCATAGACCACCAACTTTCCATCTGGATGACCCTTACAGCGGCGACCGACAAATATCTGCCTAGTACAGTAAGCTGCGCCGTATCGACTCTACTTCTACAGCATGTATACTTCCAAGGGGCTGAGGAGAACGATCTACCAGTTTCATTGAACCCTAATGCCGCTTCTCCGGGACAGGAGTTCTGGAGTACTGGCATGGGGTAGGATACTATGTGCCACTTGGAAGTGACTGCACCACACTATTAGTCCGTTAATCAGAAGTCACCTCTCTGAGATAAGTGACTGGACGGGCTGATGTGAGATAGGACACTAAGTCCCACTGAACAGAAACTGCATCATTCTGTTAATGTGGTTGCTTCCACAACATTTGTTTTTTAAATTTACTTGGTAATACTTCTAAGATAGTTTTATTCATCTGATGCATGTTAAGTGTGTATTACTCCTTCCTAGGTTTGGCTAACTTTTTTTTAGCCACAAATGTAATTGTGTTAAGATATATAGTAGGGCTTGAAGTTATATCATAAATTCTAGCATAGTACATAACTCTGAAAGCATCCCACATTCCCACCCAAACATACTGTATTTACTCCTAATGTTTAGATTTCTAGAAGATATATACCTTTGGTAAATGGTAGATTACTAGTAAGTTACTTAGATTTATTATAAATACCCATTCTTACTGCTACCTTAAAACTGTATCTATGATAACCCAAAGGTGGCCAATATCTACTTGGGCAAATTATATTGTGAGTTCCACATCAGTTTTATTACAAAGTCCCTGGATTGTGATATTAATACTTAAAAATAGAAAGCTGTCTGTTTTCTTTTTTTTTTTTGTGGCTTGCTACTAGATTCCTAGATAGTTCTTATTTAATACCCAGTCAATTAATCTGTTCCTGGGAAGGAGAAATTCATATTTTACTCTTAATTATAATGTGTTTATGTTATCAGTTCATCCTACGCAAACATCTGTATATAGATTGACAGCATTAATATCTGCCTATATTGTTATATTTCTTACAACAGGTTAAAAGGGACCGCTATCTTTTTTTTTTTTTTTTTTTTTTTTTTTTTTAACTACATGGATAATATTGCCAATTTGGTGCCAAATACCATTTGAAAAAAATCTCTTATTTAGGATCTCTCAAAGTTGTGTCTTAATGGTAGATATGGGTGAGATTTGTTACATTAGTTCTGTTTGTTCTCCTTCCTAAGAGCCCAATACTTTTTATTACCCGGGTCTTCTCCTCCCACCTAACCAGTGCCAATTGCTATGATAAGCATAATACTATATAGAGAAAGGCGAAATGTAGGAATGGCGTCTTTTATATATTACTCCTTCATATATCTTGTTTACTACCTGCCCTTGTTAAGCCTCTATATTTAGCTCCGCCCTCCCTAAATTTTTATTTATCTGCTAAACAAAGGAACACAGATTCCAAGAAACGTTTCCCTCTAAATTTACATTTACAGGTTCTATTCTTTTGAAGCAAGTATTTATACTGATTACTATAGGTGACTTGATGCCCTGTGATGAGTGAATAACATAATTTATGTAAGAACTTACCTGATAAATTCATTTCTTTCATATTAGCAAGAGTCCATGAGCTAGTGACGTATGGGATATACATTCCTACCAGGAGGGGCAAAGTTTCCCAAACCTCAAAATGCCTATAAATACACCCCTCACCACACCCACAAATCAGTTTAACGCATAGCCAAGAAGTGGGGTGATAAGACAAAAGTGCGAAAGCATAAAAAATAAGGAATTGGAATAATTGTGCTTTATACAAAAAAATCATAACCACCACAAAAAGGGTGGGCCTCATGGACTCTTGCTAATATGAAAGAAATGAATTTATCAGGTAAGTTCTTACATAAATTATGTTTTCTTTCATGTAATTAGCAAGAGTCCATGAGCTAGTGACGTATGGGATAATGACTACCCAAGATGTGGATCTTCCACGCAAGAGTCACTAGAGAGGGAGGGATAAAATAAAGACAGCCAATTCCGCTGAAAATAATCCACACCCAAAATAAAGTTTAAATCTTATAATGAAAAAAACTGAAATTATAAGCAGAAGAATCAAACTGAAACAGCTGCCTGAAGTACTTTTCTACCAAAAACTGCTTCAGAAGAAGAAAACACATCAAAATGGTAGAATTTAGTAAAAGTATGCAAAGAAGACCAAGTTGCTGCTTTGCAAATCTGATCAACCGAAGCTTCATTCCTAAATGCCCAGGAAGTAGAAACTGACCTAGTAGAATGAGCTGTAATCCTTTGAGGCGGAGTTTTACCCGACTCAACATAAGCATGATGAATTAAAGATTTTAACCAAGATGCCAAAGAAATGGCAGAGGCCTTCTGACCTTTCCTAGAACCGGAAAAGATAACAAATAGACTAGAAGTCTTTCGGAAATTCTTAGTAGCTTCAACATAATATCTCAAAGCTCTAACTACATCCAAAGAATGCAATGATCTCTCCTTAGAATTCTTAGGATTAGGACACAATGAAGGAACCACAATTTCTCTACTAATGTTGTTAGAATTCACAACCTTAGGTAAAAATTTAAAAGAAGTTCGCAACACCGCCTTATCCTGATGAAAAATCAGAAAAGGAGACTCACAAGAAAGAGCAGATAATTCAGAAACTCTTCTAGCAGAAGAGATGGCCAAAAGAAACAAAACTTTCCAAGAAAGTAATTTAATGTCCAATGAATGCATAGGTTCAAACGGAGGAGCTTGAAGAGCCCCCAGAACCAAATTCAAACTCCAAGGAGGAGAAATTGACTTAATGACAGGTTTTATACGAACCAAAGCTTGTACAAAACAATGAATATCAGGAAGATTAGCAATCTTTCTGTGAAAAGAACAGAAAGAGCAGAGATTTGTCCTTTCAAGGAACTTGCAGACAAACCTTTATCCAAACCATCCTGAAGAAACTGTAAAATTCTCGGAATTCTAAAAGAATGCCAGGAAAAATGATGAGAAAGACACCAAGAAATGTAAGTCTTCCAGACTCGATAATATATCTTCCTAGATACAGATTTACGAGCCTGTAACATAGTATTAATCACAGAGTCAGAGAAACCTCTTTGACTAAGAATCAAGCGTTCAATCTCCATACCTTTAAATTTAAGGATTTGAGATCCTGATGGAAAAAAGGACCTTGCGATAGAAGGTTTGAGTCCACGGTTGGCAAGAGGCCATCCGGACAAGATCCGCATACCAAAACCTGTGAGGCCATGCTGGAGCCACCAGCAGAACAAACGAGCATTCCTTCAGAATCTTGGAGATTACTCTTGGAAGAAGAACTAGAGGCGGAAAGATATAGGCAGGATGATACTTCCAAGGAAGTGACCATGCATCCACTGCTTCCGCCTGAGGATCCCTGGATCTGGACAGATACCTGGGAAGTTTCTTGTTTAGATGAGAAGCCATCAGATCTATTTCTGGAAGTCCCCACATTTGAACAATCTGAAGAAATACCTCTGGGTGAAGAGACCATTCGCCCGGATGTAACGTTTGGCGACTGAGATAATCCGCTTCCCAATTGTCTATACCTGGGATATGAACCGCAGAAACTAGACAGGAGCTGGATTCCGCCCATACCAGTATTTGAGATACTTCTTTCATAGCCAGAGGACTGTGAGTTCCTCCTTGATGATTGATGTATGCCACAGTTGTGACATTGTCTGTCTGAAAACAAATGAATGATTCTCTCTTTAGAAGAGGCCATGACTGAAGAGCTCTGAAAATTGCACGGAGTTCCAAAATATTGATTGGTAATCTCACCTCCTGAGATTCCCAAACCCCTTGTGCTGTCAGAGACCCCCAAACAGCTCCCCAACCTGTCAGACTTGCATCTGTTGAAATTACAGTCCAGGTCGGAAGAACAAAAGAAGCCCCCTGAACTAAACGATGGTGATCTGTCCACCACGTCAGAGAGTGTCGTACAATCGGTTTTAAAGATATTAATTGAGATATCTTGTGTAATCCCTGCACCACTGGTTCAGCATACAGAGCTGAAGAGGTCGCATGTGAAAACGAGCAAAGGGGATCGCGTCCGATGCAGCAGTCATAAGACCTAGAATTTCCATGCATAAGGCTACCGAAGGGAATGATTGTGATTGAAGGTTTCGACAAGCTGAGATCAATTTTAGACGTCTCTTGTCTGTCAGAGACAGAGTCATGGACACTGAATCTATCTGGAAACCTAAAAAGGTTACCCTTGTCTGAGGAATCAATGAACTTTTCGGTAAATTGATCCTCCAACCATGATCTTGAAGAAACAACATGAGTCGATTCGTATGAGATTCTGCTAAATGTGAAGACTGAGCAAGTACCAAGATATCGTCCAAATAAGGAAATACCACAATACCCTGTTCTCTGATTACAGACAGAAGGGCACCGAGAACCTTTGTAAAAATTCTTGGAGCTGTTGCTAGGCCAAATGGCAGAGCCACAAACTGGTAATGCTTGTCTAGGAAAGAGAATCTCAGAAACTGCTAGTGATCTGGATGAATCGGAATATGCAGATATGCATCTTGTAAATCTATTGTGGACATATAATGCCCTTGCTGAACAAAAGGCAGGATAGTCCTTATAGTTACCATTTTGAATGTTGGTATCCTTACATAACGATTCAATATTTTTAGATCCAGAACTGGTCTGAAGGCATTCTCCTTCTTTGGTACAATGAAGAGATTTGAATAAAACCCCAGCCCCTGTTCCAGAACTGGAACTGGCATAATTACTCCAGCCAACTCTAGATCTGAAACACATTTCAGAAATGCTAGAGCCTTCGTTGGATTTACTGGGACACGGAAAAGAAAAAATCTCTTTGCAGGAGGCCTTATCTTGAAGCCAATTCTGTACCCTTCTGAAACAATGTTCTGAATCCAAAGATTGTGAATTGAATTGATCCAAATTTCTTTGAAAAATCGTAATCTGCCCCCTACCAGCTGAGCTGGAATGAGGGCCGCACCTTCATGTGGACTTGGGAGCTGGCTTTGGTTTTCTAAAAGGCTTGGATTTATTCCAGACTGGAGATGGTTTCCAAACTGATACCGCTCCTGTGGGTGAAGGATCAGGCTTTTGTTCCTTATTGTGACGAAAGGAACGAAAACGATTATTAGACCTAAATTTACCTTTAGATTTTTTATCCTGTGGTAAAAAAGTTCCTTTCCCTCCAGTAACAGTTGAGATAATAGAATCCAAATAATTTATTACCCTGGAAAGAAAGGGAAAGCAAAGTTGACTTAGAAGACATATCAGCATTCCAAGTTTTAAGCCATAAAGCTCTTCTAGCTAAAATAGCTAGAGACATATACCTGACATCAACTCTAATGATATCAAAGATGGCATCACAAATAAAGTTATTAGCATGTTGAAGAAGATTAACAATGCTATGAGAATTATGATCTGTTACTTGTTGCGCTAAAGCTTCTAACCAAAAAGTTGAAGCTGCAGCAACATCCGCTAAAGATATAGCAGGTCTAAGAAGATTACCTGAACATAAGTAAGCTTTTCTTAGAAAGGATTCAATCTTCCTATCTAAAGGATCCTTAAAGGAAGTACTATCTGCCGTAGGAATAGTAGTACGTTTAGCAAGAGTAGAGACAGCCCCATCAACCTTAGGGATTTTGTCCCAAAACTCTAATCTGTCAGATGGCACAGGATATAATTGCTTAAAACGTTTAGAAGGAGTAAATGAATTACCCTAATTATTCCATTCCCTGGAGATTACTTCAGAAATAGCATCAGGGACAGAAAAAACTTCTGGAATAACTACAGGAGATTTAAAAACCTTATTTAAACGTTTAGATTTAGTATCAAGAGGACCAGAATCCTCTATTTCTAATGCAATTAAGACTTCTTTAAGCAAAGAACGAATAAATTCCATTTTTAATAAATATGAAGATTTATCAGCATCAACCTCTGAGACAGAATCCTCTGAACCAGAGGAACCATTATCAGAATCAGAATGATGATGTTCATTTAAAAATTCATCTGAAAAATGAGAAGTTTTAAAAGACCTTTTACGTTTACTAGAAGGAGGAATAACAGACATAGCCTTCTTAATGGATTTAGAAACAAAATCTCTTATGTTAACAGGAACACTGAGTATTAGATGTTGACGGAACAGCAACAGGTAATGTAACATTACTAAAGGAAATATTATCTGCATTAACAAGTTTGTCATGACATTCATTACAAACAACAGCTGGAGGAACAGATACCACAAGTTTACAGCAGATACACTTAACTTTGGTAGATCCAGCACCAGGCAGCGTTTTTCCAGAAGTGTCTTCTGACTCAGTGTCAATCTGGGATATCTTGCAATATGTAATAGAAAAAACAACATATAAAGCAAAATTGATCAAATTCCTTAAATGACAGTTTCAGGAATGGGAAAAAATGCCAGTGAACAAGCTTCTAGCAACCAGAAGCAATAAATAATGAGACTTAAATAATGTGGAGACAATAGTGACGCCCATATTTTTTTTTAGCGCCAAAAAAGACGCCCACATTATTTGCCGCCTAAATGCTTTTGGCGACAAAAATGACGCCACATCCGGAACGCCGACACTTTTGGCGTAAAAAAAAACGTCAAAAATGACGCAACTTCCGGCGCCAAAAAAGTCCGCGCCAAGAATGACGCAATAAAATGAAGCATTTTCAGCCCCCGCGAGCCTAACAGCCCACAGGAAAAAAAGTCAAATTTTAAGGTAAGAAAAAAATTGATTTATTCATATGCATTATCCCAAATATGAAACTGACTGTCTGAAATAAGGAACGTTGAACATCCTGAGTCAAGGCAAATAAATGTTTGAATACATATATTTAGAACTTTATATAAAAGTGCCCAACCATAGCTTAGAGTGTCACAGAAAATAAGACTTACTTACCCCAGGACACTCATCTACATGTAGTAGAAAGCCAAACCAGTACTGAAACGAGAATCAGTAGAGGTAATGGTATATATAAGAGTATATCGTCGATCTGAAAAGGGAGGTAAGAGATGAATCTCTACGACCGATAACAGAGAACCTATGAAATAGACCCCGTAGAAGGAGATCATTGAATTTAAATAGGCAATACTCTCCTCACATCCCTCTGTCATTCACTGCACGCTGAGAGGAAAACCGGGCTCCAACCTGCTGCGGAGCGCATATCAACGTAGAATCTAGCACAAACTTACTTCACCACCTCCATAGGAGGCAAAGTTTGTAAAACTGATTTGTGGGTGTGGTGAGGGGTGTATTTATAGGCATTTTGAGGTTTGGGAAACTTTGCCCCTCCTGGTAGGAATGTATATCCCATACGTCACTAGCTCATGGACTCTTGCTAATTACATGAAAGAAAAGGTAACAACCTATTTGGATATTTTACTTCAGATGTTGATAACATACGAAGAATAAGTGCCAATACTGCTGATCTTACTCCCCTGTACTGTTATAGCTTATACCCCGCATTAAACATACAGGACAATATTTTTGCCCATCACAGGGTACTAAACAGAGATAGCTATTATTCTATAAAGGTTATATCACCTGATCCGTTTATATATAAACTATGTTAAGCTTCTTTACACTAACATAATCCCCCTCCCCTTATTTTGGATGGTTATATACTGTATATTGCATAAACTAGATGCATATGTTATTTCTATGACGGATGTGTTTCAATAGTATTCGAAAGGTCTAAAAAGTGACCTTATATTATTAACCCCCCCTGTTATTCTTCATAATTGATGTGTTGGAGACCCAAAAGTGGCCCTACTTGTGCTATAAAGGGGGCAAACTGAGGATTTGCATTTTAAGTATTTTTTAACTTTGCTTTGTTTTATTCTACAGGTACTACTTGGACAATTGATTACATGACTGAATTCCATTTTATTCTGCGTTTATGTACCTATTAGCCTATGGTGGATATTTATCAAAGGTCTGGCGGACCTGATCCAACAGTGTGGATCAGGTTCCGCCAGACCTCGCTAAATGCGGAGAGCAATACGCTCTCTGTATTCAGCATTGCAACAGCAGCTCTTGTGAGCTGCTGGTGCAACGCCGCCCCCTGCAGATTCACGGCCAATTGGCCGCCAGCAGGGAGGTGTCAATCAACCCGATCGTACTCGATCGGGTTGAATTGCGGCGATGTCTGTCCGCCTGCTCAGAGCACGCGGACAGGGTTATGGAGCAGCTGTGTTCAGACCGCTGCTTCATAACTGGTGTTTCTGGCGAGCCTGCAGGCTCGCCAGAAACACGGGCCCTCAAGTTCCATCCGGAGCTTGATAAATGGGCCCCTATATGTCATCTCACTGTTATGCAATATATTGCCTGTATATCTTTGTTATTATACAGTGGAATTCTTATATGTTTACTTGTAATCCTCAATAAATAAAGTTTATAAAAAAAAAAAAAATACTACCAAAATTATTGCAATATAAATTTGTGACCATAAAATTTACAATTGATTCAGATATTCAGATTGGATGCATTTTTTATATGATATGTTTTCGAATTTAATGGCATAATTGCTAGTTTTCATTTTTACATGAGGTGAAATATCAATATGTATAAAAATTAAAAAGTACATGGACTTTGTATGGACAAAATAACAGAAGTCACTGCTGTAGATCACTTCTTCAAGAGGCCTAAATTCCATTGCTTCCTCTATCATGAACAAATATGATTTGACCTCAGTAGATAACGTAGAAGAAGACAAAACGTCAAATTTGTTAGGTGAAGAGGACATAATTAAACTAACGAAGAATACTGACTATATTTTGGCTTATGGGTACCTTAAAGGGATACTAAACCCACATTATTTTCTTTTGTGATTCAGATAGAGCATGCAATTATAAGCAACTTTCTAATTTACTCCAATTATCAATTTTTCTTTATTTAAAAAAACGGAATGTAAAGCTTAGCAGCCAGCCCATTTTATGTTCAGAACCCTGGATAGCGCTTGCTTATTGGTGGCTACATTTAGCCACCAATAAAGCAAGCATAACACAGGTTTTGAACCAAAAATCGGCCGGCTCCTAAGCTTTACATTCCTGCTTTTTAAATAAACCTAGCAAGAGAACTAAGAAAAAAAGGTTTTAGTTATAGAAAATTCTAATGTTAACATTTATATAGGAATCAATACAATTCTAGTATATAAATTAAAGGGACATAATACTCATATGCTAAATCACTTTAAAATGATGCAGCATAATTGTAAAAAGCTTAGAAGAAAATATCACCTGAGCATCTCTTTTATGTAAAAAAGGAAGATATTTTACCTCAAAATTTATTCAGCTCACCGGAGTAAGTGCTGTTTACACAGTTATACTTCAGCTGCAAGTTGAAAAAAAACAAAAACAATAGCCAATCAGCATCAGCAGTGCTGAGGTAATGCTTTTCCTTTGCAGTGATCTCATGAGATTTGATAGAACTTACTTAAACTGATTAGGAAAGTAACATGACTGTGCCTGCACATGGCAGATGCACACTCCCTAGCAAGTCTTGGGACAAGAATTCTGATTGGCTTCTTAAAGTCTCTTTAGAGTGGGGTGTGAATACTTAGGAAATTTTGAGGTAAACATCTTCCTTTTTTACATAGAGATGTTAAGGTAAAACTTTCTAGTCAGCTTTTTACATCTATGATGCAACACTTTCAAGTGCTTGAACATTTGGGTATCACATCCCTTTAAGTCATCAACATAAAAATATATAACAGAATTAACTTTGTAAAAAAGAGTCTGAAGCAGTAAACAAAGAAAAGATATTTACATGTAGGTCCTCATACAACTGCAGTGAAACATTGATTAACATACTTACTTGTAGGTCAGAAAAGGCACGTCAATCTTTCCTTCTTTTGTAGTTATGATATCCCGCTTTACACCCAGCTCCCCATTGGAGTTTTGAGTAAGAAGATCAAAAATGTCATTGTTGTACACTTCAATAATTGAAATCTCCACATTGTGACTTCCTGATGGCTTTTCAGAAATGATCCTACACCACATAACCAAAAACAAAAATTATTATATATGATTAATTCTAGAACTGAGATTAACATATATAAGAAAATTGCACTATAAAATGTATTTCCCCTTAAAGGGACATGAAACCCAAACAAATTATTTCATGATTCAGCTAGAGAATACCATTTAAAACAACTTTCTAATTTACTTCTATTATCTAATTTTTTCATTCTCTTATTATCATTTGTTAAAGGAGCAGCAATGCACTACTGGTTTCTAACTGAACAAATGGGTGAGCCAATGACATGCATCCACCAATCAGCAGCTAGAACCTAGGTTCCTTGCAGCGCCTGAGCTTTCCTAGATAAACTTTTTAGCAAAGGACAACAAGAGAAGGAAGCAAATTAAACAATAGAAGTAAATTGGAAAGTTGTTTAAAATTGTATTCTCTATCTGAATCATTAAATAATTTTTTGGGGTTTCATGTCCCTTTAATGTGTTTCTAATTATTGTTATACCAACTGCAGAGAATAAAATATATTGGAAATTGATCCTTTAGGTTTATTTTTATATAAAAATAGCTGCTGTTTTTCTTGAATTGAAAATTCAGCCCATTTAAATAGACTGAGCTTGTAGAGCAGATATCCTTAATTGATCTATTTCTTTATACACACATTCCCTTATCTAATATTTTTTTCTATACCCAAAGGCTGATACAGCAATTGAAAATTAATAATTTAGTTTGTCACTACTACCCACACTGGGCTGCAGCAGATTCTTGTTTACAAAACTTTTCTTTAGAAAATATAGGGCTATTTGTAAACAATTTAATACACTCCAGCAGGTAAAATGGATAATTGGGAAAATATTGAAGGGGAGAACATTTTACAGTAGACTTTCTCTTTAAACACAAATGTCTTGAAATAGACGTGTGATTATTGTGCATGGTGCTGGATTGTCAGGATTCTGAATTCCATGAAATGCACTCCAGACTCTCAGATGGATTATACAAACTAAAATTCCAGGTTTAAATCACATGGAAAACGGGCAAAATAAATAATAAAAGTGCATTATAAAGTGTTTTTACTTTCTGGAGAGATCCTTTTGAGTCTAATGTTCCTTTGAAAGCATTGCTAAGTCAAAGGCACAAATGTAGTGAATTTGTCCCAGGTAAGGGAACCAAATCATTATTCAAATAAGTCTTAGAAAAGTAGTATATGTTATGCACGAAAAGCAGAATATGCCTCTTACCTAAACAGCTCTTGTGCAGCTCTTGGTATAATACCAGCTTCTGAGTCCATATTTTTAAGAAGATTTTGGGCATCATCATTGTGTGGTCCCATCATTGTATATGTTTTTCCACTTCCAGTTTGACCATAAGCCATGATGCAAACATTATACCTAAGATACATTATTAGAATTACCCTTATATAGTGAGATAACTTTTTTCATAACAAGCATTTTAAAATGTGCTTTACTGTGTCTCATATGTCTGGTGTCCTATTTTAATTTTGTACGTTGACCTTTTATCGCATTTACAGCTTTCAGGGGTAACCTCCATTGCTGAGAGATTACCCTATAGTTGTATCAACGATTCAGTAAACTTGTTATTAGTTTCAGGACATTCTTACATCCTAACCTCTTAAAAAGGTTATTAAATACAGCAGAATTGCATAATCCACAAATGTACAATAATTAATAAAAAAAAAACAATGCATTAGCACTCAGTCTGAAATTCAATATCAGTAGATTTTTGTGAGAAATTTTAAATATTGCTTACATTTCCATGCCCACTTTGTCATGTGACAGCCATCAGCCAATTACAGACTCATATGTATACACTGTGAACTCTTGCACATGCTCAGTAGGAGCTGGTTCCTCAGAAAGTGTGCTTATAAAAAGACAGCACAAATTAATAATGGAAGTACATTGGAAAAGATGGATGGAGTTTATGATATAATCCCTCTATTATACCACTGGTATTACGAGTCTTGCAGGTATTTCTGTACTGCACACTTTTTTGACCGTAATGCAACGTAACTACTGCAGCTTTTCAAAAGTCATTTTTCAATGGGACTTCCATAGTGCTGGTATTACGAGTCTGCCTGGGAGGCCAAAAAGTGAGCGGTACAGCCCATAACTACAAGATCCGTACCGTAAACTGAAAGTCAGTAGTTATGAGTTTTACGCTACAGAGCTGTAACATAAAACTCATAACTAAAGTGCTAAAAAGTACACTAACACCCATAAACTACCTATTAACCCCTAAACCGAGGCCCTCCCGCATCGCAAACACTAAAATAAAATTATTAAGCCCTAATCTGCCACTCCGGACATCGCCGCCACTAAAATAAACATATTAACCCCTAAACCGCAGTACTCCCGCATCGCAAACACTAGTTAAATATTATTAACCCCTAATCTGCTGTCCCTAACATCGCCGCAATCTACATTACTGTTATCAACCCCTAATCTGCTGCCTCCAAAATCGCTGCCACTATACTAAAGTTATTAACCCCTAAACCCTAAGTCTAACCCTAACACCCACTAACTTTAATGTAATTAAAATAAATCTAAATAAAACCTACTATTAATAACTAAATAATTCCTATTTAAAACTAAATACTTACCTGTAAAATAAACCCTAAGCTAGCTACAATATAACTATTAGTTACATTGTATCTATCTTAGGTTTTATTTTTATTTCACAGGCAAGTTTGTATTTATTTTAACTAGGTAGAATAGTTACTAAATAGTTATTAACTATTTACTAGCTACCTAGATAAAACAAATACAAATTTACCTGTAAAATAAAACCTAACCTGTCTTACACTAAAACCTAACCTTACACTACAATTAAATAAATTACATTAATTAAATACAATTAACTAAATTACAAAAAAACCCCACAAAATGACACAAAATAAAAAACAAATGATCAAATATTTAAACTAATAACACCTAATCTAATAGCCCTATCAAAATAAAAAAATAACCTAGCGTAAACTAAACTACCAATAGCCCTTAAAAGAGCCTTTTACGGGGCATTGCCCCAAAGAAATCCGCTCTTTTACCTGAAAAAAAAAATACAAACAACCCCCCCAACAGTAAAACCCACCACCCACACAACCAACCCCCAAATAAAAAGCTAACTAAAAAAACCTAAACGCCGGATGGATGAAGATAGAAGATGCCGTCTGGATGAAGACCGTCTGGAGGACCACTTCTCCCGGCTTGGATGAAGACTTCTCCCGGCTTCGTTAAGGACTTCTCCCGGCTTCATTGAGGATGGATGTCGGATTTTCAAAACTGTAAGTGGATCTTCGGGGGTTAGTGTTAGGTTTTTTTTAAGGTTTTATTGGGTGGGTTTTATTTTTAGATTAGGGCTTTGGGCCGCAATAGAGCTAAATGCCCTTTTAAGGGCAATGCATATCCAAATGCCCTTTTCAGGGCAATGGGGAGCTTAGGTTTTTTTAGTTAGGGTTTTATTTGGGGGGTTGGTTGTGTGGGTGGTGGGTTTTACTGTTGGGGGGGTTGTTTGTTTGTTTTTCAGGTAAAAAATAAAAAGTCCCCCCAAAACAAAAAAAACCCTAGCCTAAACTAAACTGCCAATAGTCCTTAAAAGGGCCTTTTGCAGGGCATTGCCCCAAAGAAATCAGCTCTTTTACCTGTAAAAAAAAATACCCCAAATAAAAACCTATCTAAAAACCTAAGCTCCCTATTGCCCTGAAAAGGGTATTTGGATGGGCATTGCCCTTAAAAGGGCATTTAGCTCTTTTTACGCCCAAACCCTAATCTAAAAATAAAACCCACCCAATAAACCCTTAATAAAATCTAATACTAACCCCCGAAGATCCACTTACAGTTTTTGAAGACCCGACATCCATCCTCAACGAAGCGGCAGAAGTCTTCATCCAAGCGGCAAGAAGTCCTCAACGAAGCTGGGAGAAGTCTTCATCCAAGCGGGCCAAAGTCTTCATCCAAGCCGGCAGAAGTCTTCATCCAGATGCCATCTTCTATCTTCATCCATCCAGCGTGGAGCAGCTCCATCTTCAAGACATCCGGCGCGGAGCATCCTCTTCTCACGACGGCGACTGAAGAATGAAGGTTCCTTTAAGGGACATCATCCAAGATGGCGTCCCTTGAATTCCGATTGGCTGATAGAATTCTATCAGTCAATCGGAATTAAAGGTGAAAAAATCAGCCAATAGGATTGAGCTGGCATTCTATTGGCTGTTCCAGTCAGCCAACAGAATGTGAGCTCAATCCTATTGGCTGATTGGATCAGCCAATAGGTTTGAAGCTCAATCCTATTGGCTGATTGCGTCAGCCAATAGGATTTTTTTCACCTTTAATTCCGATTAGCTGATAGAATTCTATCAGCCAATCGGAATTCAAGGGACGCCATCTTGGATGACGTCCCTTAAAGGAACCTTCATTCTTCATTAGCTGTGGAAAGAAGAGGATGCTCCGCGCCGGATGTCTTGAAGATGGAGCCACTCCACGCCGGATGGATGAAGATAGAAGATGCCGTCTGGATGAAGACTTCTGCCGGCTTGGAGGAAGACTTCGGCCTGCTTGGATGAAGACTTCTCCCGGCTTCTTGAGGACTTCTTGCTGCTTGGATGAAGACTTCTGCCGCTTCGTTGAGGATAGAAGTCGGGTCTTCAAAAACTGTAAGTGGATCTTCGGGGGTTAGTGTTAGGTTTTATTAAGGGTTTATTGGGTGGGTTTTATTTTTAGATTAGGGTTTGGGCAGAAAGAGATAAATGCCCTTGTAAGGGCAATGCCCATCCAAATGCCCTTTTCAGGGAAATGGGGAGCTTAGGTTTTTATTTGGGGGGGGGTTGGTTGTGTGGGTGGTGGGTTTTACTGTTGGGGGTTGTTTGTAATTTTTTTACAGGTAAAAGAGCTGATTTCTTTGGGGCAATACCCAGCAAAAGGCCCTTTTTAAGGGCTATTGGCAGTTTAGTTTAGGCTAGGGTTTTTTTATTTTGGGGGGCTTTTTTATTTTGATAGGGCTATTAGATTAGGTGTAATTAGTTTAAATATTTGATAATTTAATTAATTGTATTTAATTAATGTAATTTATTTAATTGTAGTGTAAGGTTAGGTGTTAGTGTAAGACAGGTTAGGTTTTATTTCACATGTAAATTTGTATTTATGTTAACTAGGTAGCTAGTAAATAGTTAATAACTATTTACTAACTATTCTATCTAGTTAAAATAAATACATACATTGATGTCTATGGGGAAATTGTGCACAAGCACGTAAAACCAGCTCACCGCAGCACTGGTATTGGAGTGCGGTATGGAGCTCAATTTTGCTTTACGCTCACATATTGCCTGCTATGAAAACCTGTAATAGCAGCGGTGACAATAACTTGCAAGTTAGTCCCGAGCAGCTCTTTTTTTTTTTTTTTTTAAGTATCTTTTTATTGATTTATATATTTTCATAAGTATACATAGATTGAAATGCATTTAAGTAAATTTAAGTACATTCAAATACGTCAAATACATCAACTACATCGGGGGGGTCAAAGATCATTTTCTCAAAACAGATGTGAATAAAGCTTCTTATATATATATAAAAAAATATATATATACTTCATTTACCCCCTACCATAAACAGAATATACATCTTTCTCTGGAGGCCCTCTTTACTTGACCTCATCAGTTACCACAACAAATATTGATAAAAAGAAACATAAAAAGCAAGGAAAGAGAAAAAAAAAGAAGGAAAAAAAAAAACATAACTCAAACATCTGCTGAGATTATACGAATAATCATAACAATCAAAGAAAACCATAGGTCACATTTCATTGAAACAGCAAAGCAGCTGAAGGTAAATAGATTCCCTATGGACAGAGAAAGGGTACCATATCGACCATTCAAAACTCAACCCGGGAGGGTACTGATACCGAAACTTGGAGGGCTTTACGTCTAATGCGCTCAGAGGGGGAGGGAGTAGGGGTGGGAGGGCGGGGAAGGCAGATAGATAGATAGAGGGGGGGGGGGGGGCTAGCATCCTACGGCCTATTGCTCCAGGAGCTCGGTAATTCTCCCTTATAGATCATATTTTTCACTATCTTTGATTTAATTAGAGGTTTAATAATTTGGAGTTGAACATCTACCGACTCAGCTTCTATTATACTCAGCCATTTGTAGAAAAACCTTTTTATATGTTTCTTAGCACCCGGTTGAATGTCATATTGTTCCAAGATTATCTGATTTTTCATCCCCTTCACAAATTGTTTAATACTGGGAACTTTTGAGTCTTTCCACTTTCCTAGAATCAGTACTCTACCTTGTAGGATTGCTGTGTTAATAAGACTTGCATTCTCTCGCCAATCTGTCATCTGATATAAAAACATAATCATTTTACTGTTTATTTGCACTTTTGGGTTTAACCATTTGTTTAGCCAGTATTGTACTTGCTGCCAGAACTGTCGAACTTTTGGGCATAAATATAGGCAATGCTCTAAATCTGCTTCTTTAGCTCCACATTTATAGCATACTATATCCATATTCCTGTACCATCTCGCTATTTTACTCGGTGTAATATACAATTGATTAATTACTTTAAAATGTGATTCTCTCCAGGTAGTAACCTTGGTGGTCCTGATTACAGTGTTAAGACTATCTACTAGTTCTTCCTTTGTCACTGTAACCCGCATTTTCCTCCATTTCCCTTGGAGGGTCTGTAAATATGTGTCTATTTTATAATTTATTATAAAATTATAGATCAAACTAATTGCATATTTCTTTTGTGCAAGTCCCGTAATAATTTCATCTAACCCTCCTAAAGACCAATCATCGCCATAATTAGCTTGTAACTCGTTGTGAAAATGCCTAACTTGTAGGTAAGCAAAGAAATCTGTGTTCTTTAACTGATACTCCTCTTTTAGTTCGTCATATGATTTTACTATATGGGTTCTACTATCCTCGAGTTGCATCATATTAATCAACCCCTTCCTTCTCCATCTATGAAAAACTCCATTTTCACTGCATCCTGGTTTAAACTTAGGATTCCCTATGATTGGTAGGTGACTTGATTTAAGGGTATTTACTCCTACTCCTTTGCCCAATTTATGCCATGCCATTATTATATTATTAAACACTGACTGCTGTCTAATCCTTTTTGGAAGGTTCTTAGTCTCACAGTGCAGAAGTGCCTTCATCGAGTAGGGAGCACATACCTCTGCTTCTAGTTCCCCATACGATACATAGTTCCCCTCTATGATCCAATATATTGCATATTTCGCCAATGCGGCTAAGTTGTATGCTTGGAGGTTCGGAAGTGCTAGTCCTCCAGCTTTAATAGGAAGAGTTGTTATTTCTGTTGAGCATCTTATTTTCCCTCCTGCCCATATAAAACTATTACACATCCTGTTAAACCTAATACAATCTTTCTGTGTTATTATAATCGGCAAATTTTGCAGCAGATATAATATTCGGGGGAAAATAATTGTTTTAATTATCATTACTCTAGCAGAAATATTGAATATAAGATTGCTCCATCTCTTACAATCTACTACACATTTATCTAAGCATGGTGTAATATTTTTACCATACCATTGTTTCGGATTCCTTGTAATATTTAAGCCTAAATATTTAATCTGTTCTACTTCTTTAAAGGGGCAATCTTTATGTTTCTGACTTGACCCACATAGCCACATAATCTCCGACTTATCTACATTAACTTTGTACCCAGAAAATGAGCTAAATTGTTTTATAATGTCTAATAATTGCTTAATACTATTTTGGGTATCCGATAAAAATAGAAGCAGGTCATCCGCGAACAGAGAGAGAACTATCTTCTGCTGATGTATTTTGATGCCTGTTAATTCTTTCCTTAGCCTGATAGCAAGGGGTTCTATTGCTAAGTTGAACAGCAAAGGGGATAGAGGGCAGCCTTGTCTTGTACCTTTCTTGAGGACGATATCTGATGTAAGTTCCCCATTGATAATTAAATTAGATATAGGTTCCCTGTATATACATTTAATAAAAGACTGGATATTCCCTTGTACTCCAAATTTCCCTAATACTGTAAATAGATGATCCCAAGTTATTGCGTCAAAGGCTTTTTCCGCATCTATCGCTAGTACCGCTAAGTCTGGACTATCCCCCTTAGACATTTGCTTTCTGTCTTGGTAACAATAGTCTAATGCAGTAAGAACTTTACGAATGTTTCTGGCTGGATTTCGTCCAGTCATGAAACCTACCTGATCTATGTGTATAATTTTATGTAAAAAATTTTTAAGTCTGTTTGCTATGATAGTAGTTAAAATCTTATAATCACTATTTAGCAATGATATTGGTCTATATGACCCTGGATTTTCTGGTTCTCTACCTTTTTTTAATATTAGCGTGATGGAGGATGCAGCAAAGTATTTGGAGTTAATTTGCCCTTTTAAAAAATAGCTGTTGTATAGATTGGTAAGAGTGGGTATAATACTGTTGCCTAGCATTTTGTAAAATTCTGCCGGGAGCATATCAGGTCCCGGTGCCTTGTTGCTTTTCAGTTGTGTAATAGTCCGGGCTACCTCTTCCTCCGATATTGGCGCATTTAACATATCTCTGTCTTTGCCCTCAAGTTTCTTGATTTCTAGTTGATCCCAGAACTTCATTTTTTGCTGTACATCCACTACAGAAGTCGTATAAAGATCTTCAAAATATTTAAACATTAGTTGTTTAATTTCCTTGGTTGTATTTGCTCTATCCTTCCCTAACTTAATAGCCGATATAAAATTCCTTTGCTTCTGCATTTTAATTAATCTGGCTATATATTTGGCAGATCTTCCATTGAAGCCCTATGTATTTAGCCCTATCTTTCTCATCTTGTTGCATAACCATTTGTTTTAGAAATATCTCCTTTTCTTGCTTACTATTTTGGTATTTAAGCCAAGTCTGCGGATTAGCATTGCCTATATATGCTCTATATGCATTTTTGAGTTGATTGTTAAGCTGGCACTCACGTTCTCTATTTTTCTTCTTCCATCTACATAGATATGCTTTAATATTACCTCTAATATATGCCTTGGCTGTTTCCCAGTATATTTCCCATTTACCAACATAACTACTATTGAATAATTTATATTCTTTCCATTTTTCTAAAATATAGTTCTTAAAATGGATATTGTGAGTAAGATGTCTAGGATATCTGATTCTACCATCACCTTTGCCGATTTGAGATCTATTCTGCATTTCCAAGGAAATAGCCGCATGGTCTGAGATACATATGTCTTTAATATCTGCTTTACAATTCAGACCCAACATACTCTCTGAGATTAAGAAAAAGTCTATCCTGGAGAGGGTCTTAAATGTTTTGGATACACATGTATAGGCGCGAACATCCGGGTTTTGATCTCTCCATATATCTTGTACTCTGAGCCCTTTCATAAAGTTTTTCAATATTCTACCTTCCTTTTTAACATTCCTTGTTTGGCTACATTTTAGCCTATCTATTAATGGCACTGGTGTCAAATTAAAATCCCCCCCCTATGATAATGTTCTTCCCAATATATTTCAACAGCTTATTATTTAATTCCTCCCAGAACTCTTCCTCTATTTTATTGGGGCCATATATACAGCAGAGTACAACATTTAGTTTGTCAATTTGCGTATCTAGAATTATATATCTTGCCTGGATATCTATTTCTTGTTTTAATATTTTATATTCACAATTCTTATTGAAAAGTATAGCCACCCCTTTTTTCCTACCACAATACGGAGAAGCTATTACATGTCCTACCCACTTACTTTTTAATTTCTCAGCTTCAGAAGGTTTTAAATGTGTCTCCTGCAGTAGTGCCACGGTCGGCTTAAACTGTCCTAAGTGTTTTAAAATAAGCTTCCTTTTTATAGGGGATGAGATCCCACCTACATTCCAGGATATAAAGTTGTTATTTTCCATCATTCTGACTTAACTTTCTGATTAGACTGGAACTCATTCTCTTTACTATTTCCCCGCCCCCCACCCCCCTCAGAGCGCACATCCCTCCTTTTTGGTAAAGGTCCCCTCAATGTTACGTAGAATGGTTTCCACTTATCAATCCAGCAGATTTTAAAAGAACTTAAAAACAACATAAACATCACTTGTTTGTTCCACATCCTGCCCACGTAGTTCTGCCGCTAATTTCTTATATGTACATATCATAGACCCTTTTCACTGCAAAATTCTTTGGCCTCCGTAGTTGTAAGAAGGGTCCTCACTGCACCATCAATTTCCACACAGATTTTCGCAGGATAAATCATCCTCGCTGGCCATTTAGCGTCAATCAACTTGGTACAGTAAGGAGCCATCTCACGTCTTTTGCTACTGGTCTCCGCAGAGAAGTCTTGAAATAGATAAATCCTACTATTGGCTATCATAAATTCGCTTTGTTTACGGTATTGTCTTAACATATTGACCTTATCTTGGAAATTTAATACTTTGATCATAATAGGTCTCCCTTTTGTGTGTTCTTGATCTAATCTTCTAATACCTATTCTATGAGCTCTTTCTATTTTTAATGGGAGGTCTTCCGTAGGTATGCCTAGAAAGTGTGGTAAGATTTGGGACGCAAAAGTTATCAAATCTTTAAATTCACTTGATTCAAGGAGGCCCACTACCTTAATATTATTTATACGGGCTCTGTCCTCTAATTCTTCTATTTTATTCTGCATGACAAGGATCTGTTTGTTATGTATGGATATTGTTTGATCTGCATTGTATACCTGGTCTTCTACGTTGGAAATTCTTAGTTCTGCTTCATTTAATCTGCTAGCATATTGTCTAATTTCATTGGATAAAGTGGCAATCTCTAATTTTATGTTGTTACTCTTATCTTATAATTAAGACAACCTTATTTTATTTTACTTAATTTTTACATAACTTCTACAGCCATTTATCCAAAAAAAGCTTTGTACTGCCTAATAGAGATAATATTTCTAGGGTTTTATACACGCCCTTCTTATAATAACTCTACTTAGCACCAGCCTCACATACTTTCATGCCTCTTAAAGAATTGTAGAAACTTTATAGGTAAGTATAGAGAAATAAGCACAATTAATATGCCTTATCAGAAACATATAAAATGTTCAGATCACTGCACAATCAGATATGTCCCACAGAGTCTCTCTCTTTGGCCTTCTATATATCTTCTTCTTTCTCTTTAGGCCTCAGACTTCCTCCACTTGAGATCTTGCATACACTTAGGCTCCTTTTGTGTATTATTCTATGGCGGGGTCCCTGTATTCTGGATGGTATACAGCTGTATAGTAAACCTTCCTTAGACACTTTTGTATTCTTATACCATCTAACAGGTACTGTCCCTTTCTTTAATAGGTCAAACAATAGAATATGTACAGTTCCCAATACAATAAACTGCAAGCTATCCTCTTTGATAGTTCCTCTTAGGGGATCCTTATATGCCTCACACCCCTTAAAGGTTATATGTTTAGACCAGAGCTTATAGGACGGGGCTACCACTATTACAACATATATTCCCAGGCAGAGTAATGTAATGTGCGGATACTGGCCTCGCCTATTTAACGGTTAAATCCTCAGATAGGTAGTGGTCTTATGCTAGTTATATTTTAGCCGTGCCCAGCTTCACATCATATGCATATCACACAGTCTTTCTTAATACACAGTATACTTGCAAGTCTCAAAGGGATGTTCCAACGGATCCTCTGTACTGTGCTCTTGTGCTGTTTGTGGATGGCTATCTCCTTTCTTGCAGGGAAAACCAGCAGCATGTGCCTCAGATCCCACAAACTCCCAACAGGTACTTGTGCTAAACTGCAGTGTTACTGTTTAGCCTGGGAAACAGCGGTCGTGCTCCTTCTCTGTTATAGCAAGCCCCTTTAGCCTGGGCTCTCAGTGTCTCCAAACGTCTGGCCGTGGCGAGATCGGCCCTACGCCACAATTCAGCTTCCGGCACCCACCAGTCACAAGCGCTGGCTTGCACGCCCAATTCGGTCCTCCAAACAAGGGCTATGGCGCTGCGGTGTTGGAAAGTTGGCTCCGGTTACTCCGTCAGCATACACGCTGGCGTGTTCCTTGAGCTCCGCCCCGGAAACCCCCGAGCAGCTCTTACCACAAAACTCGTAATCTAGCTGATAGTTAGTGGCATTGTCTGAAGCTGTAGAACATTACACAGAGGACTAACATCCAAAAACCCTTCCTTAAAAAAAATAGTAAACATAAGAATAGACAAACCACCAAAATTAAAGATGCAGTAAGTGAAAATCAAGATAGTTAATCATATATCATAAAATATGATGAATACTAAACCTTATGTGAAAGGTTTGAAAGATGAGGACAGAATTATACTGGACACTAATTAATTAAAATATCTTACCCATCCAATACAGATGTAATGAGTGGGCGCACATCTCCAAATACGGCATACTGAGACTCAAATGGACCAAAAACTCTATTAAAAAAAAACAAAAAAACACAAAAAGAATAAAGTAAATTAATAAACTGAATAAATTCACTAATCTACACTCTAAATTTAATTTAGACTTGTTAATAAAATACTTCATATAGGAATCATCTATTATAATATTATACCCTAATGATATTCAAGGAAGGAGGTGAGTATCTTGAGTTCAGTTATTGAGTTTGTGAGAAAATTGGTTGGGTTCAACATAGTTAGTCAGAGTGAGGGGGATGGAAAGGTTTGAATATCCTCTTCAGTATCAAACAGAAGACTGGATGCCCTTTACTGCATTGGTCTAACATTTCATATTTAAAAATAAATGCTTTTGTGATATTCCCCATCAAGTATGAAGCGTAAAACACCTGCTTAGAAGAGTATATAAATTATTAAAAATGCAGTGGCGCATTAACAAAATGAAGCCCTAAATAGCAAAAAGTGAGACAAATGTGGGTGTTCAGAAAGAACAAAATAATACAGTAAAAACAGTGTAAAAATGTGTACTTCCAGAAAAGGATAAGAACGTGTTACATGGTTTTATGCATTTCTGAAATGGCCATAATCATAGCTAAGACGTTTTGATTGATATAGTCTCACAGTTGTTATTTAGGGTATGCCTCAATAGCCTGTTAAAGATGTTTGAAAGTTTTGAAGGTTTTTTTGGAGGTTTTTAACAATCACATAACATATGCGTTATGCTTACTTAATTAGTGCTTAATAAATAAAAGTGCTTAATAATAAAAATGCTTTATAATATTTCAACAACAGAAACATAAAGGAATGTGCTTGTTTTGTTTTTGTTTTAGAATTGTCATGGTAATAGAAGTATAACAGTAATATTTGATCCAAACATTTGTGTATTTGCATAGGGACATAATCAGTTACAGACCAGATTAACTAATATAACTATTTTTAAGTTTCATAGTTACAGAAGATGTCAAAAGTAAACAAGATTTTAGCTCATAAGAAACATATGCTTGTTATTTAAATTATACAAGAACAGTTAAAGGGATAGGAAACTCAAAATTAAACTTGCATGATTCAGATAGAGCATGTAATTTTAAGACACTTTTAAATTCACTTCTATTTTCAAATGTGCTTCGTTCTCTTGGTATCCCTTGTTGAAAAAGAATATGCACATATCCTACACTAGTGAAAGCTAGTTACTGATTGGTGCCTGCACACATTTGTTCCTACAGCAAAGAAAAACAAGAAAATTAAGAAAATTTGATAATAGAAGTAAATTGGAAAGTTGTTTAAAATTGTGTGTTCTATCCAAATCATGAAAGAAAATGTTGGGGTTTCCTGTCCCTTTAAGTAACATTTTTTTTTTTAAGAATAACTGATCATTTTTTAATTTTTAGTTTCTGTGCTTGCAGCAGTGGTATACTTGATACAAATATTTACCTTTCAAAATTATAAATCTTTTCAATAACTGGATGACCAGGTCGAGCGCATTTCAGAAGGACTGTTTCCTATTTAAAAAAAAAAAAAAGTCAAACAGTATTTTTTTCCCAATACATCTAAAATAATACAGATGCACATTGTTTCATATGCTTACAAAAAATAATGCAACTCCAAAGTTTTTTAATTATAGGAATCATTATCGCTCAATTTCAAATTAAATTGGGTTAGGGAAGAAACAATGTAGAAATATATTAAATCGTTTTCTCCCTGGGTTGATCATACGCAAGTTTTTCTATAAGGAAGTTATATCGGGTGGAATTTATTGCTGTTCACATAATAGCTGTCTGGCAAAGCGGGTAGGGTTGTAGATTTAAGCCCCAAAAATGTCTCATAATGATACAAAAATGTTAAAAGGATATGGACATGACAATTAAAGGGACGTGAAACAGCAGTTATGGCTCGCCGGAAACAGCAGTTATGAAGCAGCGGTCTAAATCTGTTATGAGGCAGCTGTCTAAATCTGCAGGGGGCGGCATTGCACAAGCCTTTAGGCTCGCCGGAAACAGCAGTTATGAAGCAGCGGTCTAAATCTGTTATGAGGCAGCTGTCTAAATCTGCAGGGGGCGGCATTGCACAAGCCTTTAGGCTCGCCGGAAACAGCAGTTATGAAGCAGCGGTCTAAAGACCGCTGTTCCATAACTGGTCCACCTGCTCTGAGGCTGCTGACATTAATCTGCCCAATCCTATACGATCGGGCTGATTGACACCCCCTGCTAGAGGCTGGTTGGCCGTGAATCTGCAGGGGGCGGCATTGCACAAGAAGTTCACAAGAACTGCTTGTGCAATGATAAATGTGGACATGATACGCTACATCGTATCATGTCCGTCCGCACTTTAATAAATCGGCCCCATTGTCTC
The DNA here is from genome assembly GCF_027579735.1 of Bombina bombina. Lineage (NCBI taxonomy): Eukaryota > Metazoa > Chordata > Amphibia > Anura > Bombinatoridae > Bombina > Bombina bombina. Next base: position 717,590,535 of record NC_069502.1, on the reverse strand, counting down.
CACCTGCATCTTAGAACAGTATGTTTTTATGTGATCATTGTGAAAATGGCAGTTATAATCCAAAACAGGTGTCTAAGTGGGAGAGAGAAAAAAATGTACCTGTACCTCAGCCACAAATTAAATCCTCAAACCTATAGGACCAGTAGATGAAATGAGGCAACTCACATTGTTTTCATATGAGGATGCACCTCTAGATAGCACATAATCAATATACAAATTGTACTTTCATATATTATTATACATAATGGTTATAGCAATAAAAAGGGTCTGTTTAATCATTCCCTTCCCAGAAAATGTTAAATATCTACATCCATGAGACCTCAAACGCAAGAGAGAAAAGATGTGACATACCCCTATAATTGTAACAAAAATATTGAATGTTTAATCCACATCCAATAAATTCATGGATATAATAGCAATAGTTGCCGTGGAAATTGCATCCCCTTCTGTATCAAAACAAATAAACATGTACTTGAAATATCACATTACAAGGTTATTTTGTATCAATGATGGATAACATGACCCTTCAGATGTCAGAAATTACTTATCTCTCTAAACACTGGCATTTAGAGCAAAGTATTGGATGGGTCTTAAAACCATAATTAAATCATCAAAGAGAACATGAATTTAGGATCAGAGCAGATACTCAAATCAATGTTGAACAGATATTTTAATAAACATTAAACAATACCTTACTGAGAAAGAGGTCTAGTACTTATAATACCAGTGATTATGGCAGCACATATGGCTATGTTTTTTTTAAAATTGTATATTAAAGATAAGCAAGCTAATTCTTTAACATAGTTTACTATAAAGCAAGAGATTAAATCACACAATAGAATTGTCTACATTGAGCAGACTAGAATATTGAATTATAGCTCAGAATTAATAAAACTCACCCTCTTTTGCCATACTAAAAAGATGCAAGTAGTGATGTCGCGAATAGTTCGCCGGCGAATAGTTCCCGGCGAACATAGTATGTTCGGGTTCGCCGCGGCGGGCGAACATATGCAATGTTTGATCCGCCACCTATTCGTCATCATTGAGTAAACTTTGACCCTGTACGTCACAGTCAGAATACACATTACAGCCAATCAGCAGCAGACCCTCCCTCCCAGACCCTCCCACCTCCTGGACAGCATCCATTTTAGATTCATTTGGAAGCTGCATTCTTAGTGAGAGGAGGGACAGTGTAGCTGCTGCTGATTTAATAGGGAAATCGATAGCTAGGCTAGTGTATTCAGTGTCCACTACAGTCCTGAAGGACTCATCTGATCTCTGCTGTAAGGACAGCACCCCAAAAAGCCCTTTTTAGGGCTAGAACATCAGTCTGCTTTTTTTTTTTTTTCCTGTGTAATCTAATTGCAGTTGCCTGCCTGCCAGCGTGTGTGTCAGGCTCACAGGGTATACTGTGCCCACTTACCCAGTGCCACCACTCATATCTGGTGTAACAGTAGTGTACATTTAAAAAAAACAACACTTTTTTGACTGTGAAATAATAGCAGACAGCTGCCAGTACCCAAGATGGCCGCCAATAAGGCAGATGGGGAGGGTTAGAGAGCTGTTTTGGGGGGGATCAGGGAGGTTGGGGGCTAAGGGGGGATGCTACACCACAGCATATGTAAATATGCTAAAAAAAATTTTTTAAAAAACCTTTTATTTTAGTACTGGCAGACAGTCATATATGTCTGCTATTTCTGAACAAAGGGGATCCCAGAGAAGCATTTACAAACATTTATGCCATAATTGCATAAGTTGTTTGTAAATAATTTCTGTGAGAAACCTAAAGTTTGTGAAAAAGTGAACAATTTTTTTTTATTTGATCGCATTTGGCGGTGAAATGGTGGCATGAAATATACCAAAATGGGCCTAGATCAATACTTTGGGCTGTCTACTACACTACACTTAAGCTAAAATTAACTCTACAAGCTGCCTACATGCTCCCTAATTAACCCCTTCACTGCTGGGCATAAAACATGTGTGGTGCGCAGTGGCATTTAGCAGCCTTCTAATTACCAAAAAGCAACGCCAAAGCCATATAAGTCTGCTATTTCTGAACAAAGGGGATCCCAGAGAAGCATTTACAACCATTTATGCCATAATTGCATAAGTTGTTTGTAAATAATTTCTGTGAGAAACCTAAAGTTTGTGAAAAAGTGAACAATTTTTTTTTATTTGATCGCATGTGGCGGTGAAATGGTGGCATGAAATATACCAAAATGGGCCTAGATCAATACTTTGGGTTGTCTACTACACTACACTTAAGCTAAAATTAACTCTACAAGCTGCCTACATGCTCCCTAATTAACCCCTTCACTGCTGGGAATAAAACATGTGTGGTGCCCAGTGGCATTTAGCAGCCTTCTAATTACCAAAAAGCAACGCCAAAGCCATATAAGTCTGCTATAATGGCATGTCTGGCACACAGTGTTGGGGCAAGGGTCCATCTGACCACTGATACCTGGTCTGCAAAGCATGGTCAGGGCAGGTATATCACCTACACTGCGCACTGTGAAGCAGGCGTAACCCTTACACGTAACCCTTACACTACCTGATCGATACAACATCATACCTGATGTTTTAAAGCACGTTATTCCAAACAATTTAGGAATGTTAGGTGATTTATGCCCTTAAGGGATTAAAACCAGACTCTGCATCAACTATGTAATTTTCCATGGGAGTTAGTGCCCTTGAAACAACTTTTCCATCACTATTTTGGCCAGAAAGAGTCCCTGTGGGTTTTAAAATTCGCCTGCCTATTGAAGTCTATGGCGATTCGCCCGGTTTGTGGAAGTTCGCGTCCGCCGTTCGCGAACCCAAATTTTTAGGTTCGTGACATCACTAGATGCAAGCAATTAGCTGCAATATATTGGTCCATTATCCCTCATGAGTAAACACTACTCTTTGTGATGCAATGTGTAGATATATCCTTAAAGGTATCTGTCTTGAATACCATTTCTCATTTATAACAATGAGCATCTGTACCAACAGCCATGTAGTATATTATTTTGGGACTTTTTGTGTGCATAGAGGTTTAGGGTAAGCAGGTAAACATTCCTCCACAATTAACTGAACATTCTACTGATGATGAGTATTCTTCAAATGGTATAGCATCCTTATGCATCTAATGATTTATTTAAAAGGCCATTATTTGTAAAGCACAAAAACATTACTTGCTTCTAAGAAACCGCCTTCCTTGAAACTATTGAAATCAAAACACTCTTGTAAGTTACTTCAGTATCAGCTCTTGATTGGCTATAAGCGCACCTGCAGCCAATATGGGTATAATTCACTGGAGAGCAGTGCAATACATAAACAGTACTTTCAAAACTGTAAGGATGAGTTTTCTTAGAGTTTAAAAAAAAAAAAAAGCTTTTATGCTTTAAAAAATAAGAACCATTATAAATATGTAATGTGAAATCTATTGATGTAAATCATTAATCATCTCTGAATTTTATGATCAAGCCACGCCCCCTTAATTCATTTAAAAAAAGGGCAGAATATAGAACTCCCTACAAGCTGTGAACTGATTCTTATACAAAGTATTGGGCTCTAAAGTAACTGCTTCCTTAAAGGGACACTAAACCCAAAATTTTTCTTTCATGACTCGAGGTAGAGAATACAATTTTAAACAACATTCCAATGTACTTCTATTATCTAATTTGCTTTATTATTTAGATATCCTTTGCAGAAGAAATAGCAATGCACATGGGTGAGCCAATCACACAAGGCATCTATGAGCAGCCACCAATCAGAAGATATTGAGCCTATCTAGATATGCCTTTCAGCAATGGATATCAAGAGAATGAAGCAAAGTAGATCATAGAAGTAAATTAGAAAGTTGTTTAAAATTGCATGCTCTATCTGAACCACAAATTAAATAATTTGGGTTTCATGTCGCTTTAAGCAAAATAGTTGCATTTTTGCTATTCAGCTCAACAAGGATGAACTATCCAAATGAAACACCTCTATCAGCCCACATGCAGATGCTGTGAGATCATATTTATATTAAAAAACCTTAGGAATTTTGGCTGTATCCTTTTACATTCATTTTCTTAAATAGAATTTTATAAAATAAAATATGGAAACCAGACGGTAATGTAATTAAAAGTCATTGCATTAAGTACTTTTATTTAATGTGTAAATAGGAAATCATTTAAGTAGATGGGGAATAGAAAACACATATTAAAATACATTGTTGATAGCACATTTACCTTATAAACACTTGATTTTATATGTATTAATTTTCCCTAGTTTAAAACCTGTCAAGTGTTTTTAAAGGGCATTCCAACATAAAACTATTCTGGAGCCGTATAGCTCTAAAATTGTCTATTAAGCAAGTTGCATTTTATTTGCTGTTTAAAAGGCAACTTACAGATATTTCAGAGACTGTCATTGAATGCAATAAAAATAACTTATAGCTCAATCTGCCTGTGAGCTGTGAGGACCATTTACTTAGAAATCAGGATGGCATTCTGGAAAACAGCATGCTGCATATTTTAAAGGCATTAAAGCCAAAATTAATCTTTCATGAAACAGAAAGAGCAGCAATTCTAAACATCTTTACAATTCACTTCCATTATCAAAATGTGCACAATCTTTTTATATGCTCACGTTTGGATGCAACAGCTCCTACTGAATTCAAGGTATAACTATATATGTATATGCAGTTTGTAATTGGCTGAGGGGTGTCACATGATATAGGGGGAAGGAAAATGGAACTTTGTAATGTGTAAAAAAAAAAAATACTAGTGCTATTGTCTTGTCTCTTTATTATACATAATTGTTTATGCAATTCTACTGTATTGAATGTGTGATGATCTTTATAATGTATTAGCAAACAGCAAGGAGAGAGAACAGGAATACAGACTTTATTCAGCAGCATCCATCTTAACAATAACTGCCCGCCCCCTCCAATCACATGACTAAAATGTTAACTGTTTGTAGTGCACAGAGTGAACTAAGCATAACTATTGAACTTAAACTATAACATAAAGCATACACATCATTACATCTTCCCCTTCAAATATGAAACACTTAATATGAGACAAAGTCTTCCCATATTTTTGGTTTAATAGCTCGACCATAACGAGAGAAAGTAACTGCTGGCTCACTAGCAGTACAATCAGTGTCAGGTTGAGAGTCATTCCCAGCATTATCGCAAGCTGATACACTTATGTTGTCCTCAAAGTCCTCAGTAGACTTTACATCCATGTTAGGGAATTCTGTGCATTCATTGCTTTGCTCTTTATTGTCATTGCTGCTTGGTTCCTCGAGTAGAGTATCAGCTGCAGTGTCTGGTCGAAGATGACGCCTGTTGCGTCTCAGTTTCTGTCCACACTTGGTTTTGATTATATATGACCTTGGTGAATTAGCTTCACTGACAATTCGAGCAGGTTCCCATGTATCCCCAGTGACTCTGTGTCTCACAGCTTGCCCAGCCCTGAGTGGACCAAGTAACTTGGTAGATTTGTCAAAATACAGCTTTTGCTTTTTCATGTTTATGTTCCTCTGACCTGTTACCTGATCCTGTGGGATAGTCTGAGGCTGCAATTTCTGTGGTGCAATAGGCACTGTGGTCCTCAGTGCTCTACCCATGAGCAGCTGTGCAGGTGAACATAAACCCTCCATGGGTGTTGCACGATAGTTTAACAGGCCTAGGTACACATCCTGCCCTGATGATTGTGCTTTTCGGATAATGGATTTGGCTATGCCAACATACTTCTCAGCTAAACCATTGGCCTGTGAGTGATACGGACTTACTGGTTTGTGCCTGACTCCCCATTCACGCAGAAAGCACTGGAATTCAGCACTTGAGAATTGCGGGCCATTATCAGACACAAGTTCTTCACACACTCCATGTCTTGAGAGTATTGTTTTGAAAGCCCATATGATTGCTGATGCTTTTAGATTTCTCAGCTGTACTAACTCAAAGAATTTGCTGTAGTAATCTACTACTATCAGGTAGTGGTTGTCCTCAAAATGAAAAATATCTGTGGCCAGTCTCTGCCATGCCCGTGAAGGAGTGTTCCATGGTGTGAGAGGTTCTTTTGCATTGTTTTTTTGAAATGTCTGGCAGGTTTCACATGTCTTCACAAGTGTCTCAATATCAAGGTCCAAATTAGGCCAGTAAACCACATCCCGTGCTCTGCGCTTACAAAGAGTAATGCCCAAATGTCCCTGGTGAATTTGCTCCAATATTTCTGCCTGCTGTGATTTAGGAATAACAATACGGTCACCCATGAATATGATATCCGTATGAAAGGATAGTTCATTTCTCACAGGCCAGAATCCCTGCAACTCAGGAGAAAGCTTCTTTCGTTTTTCTGGCCAGCCATTGCATATGACACGAATTAGTTTTTCTAGTACTTTATCTTGTTTGGTATCTTGTCTAATTTTTTCCAGCCGTACATCAGCTATTGGAATATTTACTAGTACTGTATGTACCTGTTCTTCCAATTCAGGTTCATCCCGTGCTTCATGTCCTTCTGGAAACACCCTAGACAGCGTATCTGCCATCGGAATTTCCTTTCCTGGTTTATATTTCACTGTGAGATCATACTGTTGTAGTTTCATAACCATCCTCTGCAGGCGTGGAGGTATAGCAGATAGTGGTTTTTGCATGATGTACTCCAATGGTTTGTGATCAGTTTCCACAACCACTGGGCGACCATAGATATACTGGTGAAATTTCTCACATCCATTTACAATGGCCAACATCTCCTTCTCAATTTGAGCATAATTGGCTTGTGTTGTTGTCAGAGCTCGTGAAGCATATGCAACAGGATGTCCTTGTTGCATTAGCACAGCACCTAACCCAAACTGGGATGCATCCACTTGAAGCACAGTGTTGCAGTTTACGTCAAAATATTTCAGTATTGGCCCTGGATGTTTAGTGATCAGTTTTTTTACTTTCTCAAATGTCTTTTCCATGTTTGCGTCCCAAGACCAAATAGCATCCCTTTGTAGCAATGCACGTAGTGGGGCTGTCAGCTGAGCGAGGCCCTGAGAAAACTTGGATAGATAATTAAAAATGCCTAATGATGTCTCTAGTTCCTTCCTGGAGGATGGGGCCTTCATGCTAATAACTGCTGTTATCTTCTTTGGATCAGGCTTTAAACCCTCTTTGGTTAGAAGGTGTCCAAAATATGTAACCTCTTCTACCCCAATTTGCATTTTGTTTGGATTGAGTTTAAGATTTTTCTCCCGACACCGCTTGAGTAAGGCAATAAGGTTTTTGTCATGTTCTGTACGATCCTTTCCATAAACCAGCAAATCATCAATTATTACTTCAACACCATGTAGACCAGCAATCAACTCATGTGATTTCTTTTGAAATATTTCCTGAGCAGAAGCAATGCCGAAAGGTACCCTTGTGAAACGCCATCGTCCAAAGGGGGAGTTGAAAGTGGTCAGGTGACTGCTGGGTTCATCAAGACGCAATTGCCAGTAACCAGATTGTGCATCTAGTACACTAAACACTGTTGCTCCTACTAGCTTGTGAGCTATATCATCTATGGTGGGGAGTTTGTAGTGTTCTCTCATTATTACTTTGTTCAAATCACGTGGGTCAATGCAAATACGAATTGCGCCTGTGTTTTTCTTCTCTACCACAACCATAGAACTGACCCATTCTGATGGTTCTGTGACCTTTTTTACTACCCCCAACTTCTCCATCCTAGTTAGTTCTTGTTTGACTTTAGCCTCAAGGGATAGAGGTATTTTCCTTGGGGCATGAATGACAGGCTGTGCACCCTCTTTTATACGTATGCGGCTAATCCCAGGGAGGCACCCTAGGCCTTTGAATAGATCACTGTACTCATGCTTAATGTTGTCCTTTGACAGTTCGCTGCACCCACCATCCACAGCCATAATGATCTTTACAAGTCCAATATCTTTACTTGTTTTTAGACCTAATACTGCTGGGGCTTTTGTTTCTATCACAAACAATTGTAAGACCTTTTCAGATCCCTTGTAAAAACATTTTGCATGGCAGCGACCCATCACTTTCAGCTTTTCACCACCATATCCCAACAGTTTTGGTAGGTCTTGAGTCTCTAAGGGGAATTCATTTCTAAGGAGTTCCAGGTATGTGTGGCTTGGCACACAGTTTACTTGTGCCCCTGTATCTATTTTGAATGTGACTGGAGTTTTGTGAGCCCCTATCTGTAGGGTTACATTTGCTTCATCTGCAGACTTGTGTGATTTCTGTACTGCTGCAAGATATATTGGGGTGCAATCTGAGTCTAACCCTGCATTGTCATCATTGTCCTCTATGGCGTGTACAGCCTGTGTTTGTGTCCTTGCAATATGTGAAAACAGTTTACACACCCTGGCAAAATGTCCTCTTTTCTTGCATTTATTACATATCTGCCACCTTGCAGGACAGGCAGCATTTTTGTTGTGCATGTTTCCACAGTAGCCACAGGTTGCTTGTGTGTTACTTGTCCCAGTGTCCCACTTGCCTTTTATCCCCTTGTGTCCTCTTTCTTGCCAGTATCTGCTGCTTTGATTTTCTATAGCACTGATCTGGTGTTGTGTTCCTTCCAGTACCTGCATGTCCTTTCTTGACATTTCATATGCTCTAGCAATCCTGATGGCTTTCTCAAGATTTAAATCTTCTTCCTGCAGCAGCTTTTCCTGAACTTCTTTAAACTTACTGCCCATCAGAATACGGTCTTTTATCATATCACCTGCATCATAAAAAGCACAGTCTTTGGCAAGCAAGCGCAGCTGTGTCACCCATTCATCCACAGATTCACCTCCACACTGATTCCTCTCATAAAACATTTTCCTCTGCACTGTGATGTTTTTCCTTGGATTGCAGTATGCTTCAAACTTTGCAAACAATACCTCTGTTTTTTTTTTTGTCATCTGCAGTGATATCCCCACTTGCCTGCCAGGCTCTGCATACATCACGTCCCTTTTGTCCCACACATATCAAAAAGTGTGCTGCCTTCTGTTGATCAGTCCATCTGTCTGCATCTGGGCCTGCAAACACAAGTTCAATCAGCTCCCTCCATTTTGACCAATTGTCAGAAATGTTCCCTGACTCTAAATCCAGAGAAGGAATGTTCTTTGTGTTGCTGTTTGCTGCCATGTCACTTTTCACCCCACTTCTGGTACCATGTGATGATCTTTATAATGTATTAGCAAACAGCAAGGAGAGAGAACAGGAATACAGACTTTATTCAGCAGCATCCATCTTAACAATAACTGCCCGCCCCCTCCAATCACATGACTAAAATGTTAACTGTTTGTAGTGCACAGAGTGAACTAAGCATAACTATTGAACTTAAACTATAACATAAAGCATACACATCATTACAGAATGGTCCTTTTTAAAGGAACATTCTAAAGAAAAAATAAAATGCTCTGCAGAAGGATTAAACATATAGGGCCAGATTACGAGTGGATCACTATTTAACGCTCCCGCTCGAGCATTAACTGCGCTAGAAGTAAGGTTTTTGCGAGCGTCATGCTACATGTGTATTAAGAGTTTAAAGTAAACTGGTTTTGCATGCATGCTAACCTGACAAGCGCAAAAAGACAAACTTAGAATATTGCATGCTCATTCACTTATTCCCCCATAGAAGTCAACGGAGAGAAAAAACTAAGACTCTACCCCCTCGCAAACCAGATCACATATTCTCATATGCGCTAACCCGACATCAAAATATGATTATTTCACATCTCAATGTTCTTCACATAGCAGAATATGTTCTATTTGTTCATCAATAAATATATCTACATATATCTGATAGTGTTTTGGTACAGTATATACCTGTGTGTGTATATATATATATATATATATATATATATATACATACATATATATATATATACACATGATTATATATTTACTGCAAAGAGTTTCAATGAACATATATACTGTATATATATATATATATATATGTATATCTTATGTGTTTACATATTTATTTATGTGTTTATATGTGTATACATGTCTGTAAATACATATATACACATATAAATACATAAATATATATATATATATATATATATATATATACACACAAACATGTACACATGTTTAGATATATATATATATATATGTATGTAACTCATTGTTAAAGCCCTTTGTCTGCCTTATATGTTTGAGCCCTTTTGTGTGCAATATTTAAAACAAAATATTATATATTAGATGGTGTTATTATGAGTGTAAGTATACTTTGTAATGCATTTGTGTTTTGTGCACCTTTTTCTCTCAAAACAGTCAACCAGAGCTCTGAGGGTGTAGTAATCATTCTGGATGCAATCGCGTTTACTTTGAACTCATAATACCAGAGGTAAACCCGACGAGCGCAAACACCCACGATAAACCCCTTATCACTTGTGTGCAAACATTTTTACTCCACTCATAATCTGGCCCATTGTCAAAGTCTTGCATTCAGTGTTGTCATGTGCCCTGCAAAATAAGCAACAAGTGAATCAGGAACAGGCATATGTAAGTATACTCTAAACATTAGCTGCAACTTCACCTGGTTTATTAGAATTAAGAGTGATGCAAATCAAACTCAGCAAAGGATCACCCAAAGCTTCTATAAATGTTATCTTTACCAAGTGACATGAGGGTGTGATTTAAAATAAATTAAATTAAATAAACCCTAAATATACTAATGAACCAAAGTTGATATATTAGCAAATGATGCCCAAAGATCAGCAGGGTTTCTCATGGTTTAAAGGGACGGTCAAGTCAAAATTAAACTTTCATGATTCAGATAGGAAATGCAATTTTAAACAACTTTCCAATTTAATTTTATCATAAAATTAGCTTTGTTCTCTTGATAATCTTTGCTGAAAGCTAAACCTAGGTAGGCTTAAACTGATTTCTAAACTGCTAAAAACCACCTCCTATCTCAGGGCATTTTGACAGTTTTTCACATTTAGACACTGCTAGTTCAGGTGTGTCATATAGATAACATTGTGCTCACCGTGGAGTTATTTAAGAGTCAGCACTGATTGGCTAAAATGCAAGTCTGTCAAAAGAACTGAGATAAGGGGGCAGTCTGCAGAGGTGTAGGTACAAGGCAATCACACAGGTAAAAAGTGTATTAATATAACTGTGATGGTTATACCCAACTGGGGATTGGGTAATAAAGAGATTATATATCTTTTTAAACAATAACAATTCTGGAGTAGACTGTCTCTTTAAGCTGTAACCCCACTCATCTCAGATGTATGGGAACAATGGAACAATGTCAATTATAAAGAGATTGTAATCAAATATATTGTGAAGTAGAACCGGTCAAGTATCTATTCCAATTGTGTAAACATTTTGAACAAATAAGGTTTAGTTGTCCCTTTTGCTCTTAAAATCTCTCATATGAATTTGCCTATTTTAGGTATTTATATCTGTATATCAGTGCTGAGACCAACTTTCTCCAGTGGTGCATGATGTGTATATTTCATTTAGACTCTCACACATCAATTACACCTTTTTATTTTACATTATTCTAGAATCTTTGGTTATTAGTTTGTAGTAAACTCGCACAAGTATGTCAACATTATTATGTCCTACCCAATGCTAAGAGGAAAACCTACATGTTCTGAGTGTCCATAATACCCATATTTATGCTTATACTGTATTAACAATGTATTCTGTACCATTATTGAACAGGTTAGCAACCATCCAAGTGCATTTTATATCTCACACAAATGAGGTGCTTATATATCTTATCTCTGATACCACAACAAAATTTGCATATATTTTATTTTCCCCCTTCAAGAACATCAGATGTAAAGTTTGGTAAAATAGATGAAATATCTAAATCTATAATTTATATTTATCAGATACTTACATCATCAGCTGCAAATGTAACTTCTGAAAAACCATCAGCCCTTTTTAAATTTGATGGAAAAAGAACAATAGATAAAGTATTAGTCTAACAGTTGATCACACTCAAAATCAATTCACAAAAATTATTATAAACATAATCATCAGCAAATAAGAATTTATTGTATTAGATGTAGTGTTTTAGTTTTTTTACTCTTTACTTTAAAACCATACAAAATTGTTGTCATCATCACCTCCAAGCTGAGGGATAAGCAACAGGCGACAGACACTCAGAAGCTTAAAAAGGTCAACTCAAGACTTCCACATTCTTGACTTCCAAGCAAATCAAAGTATTGTTTGTTTTTCCACAAAATTATTTTGGCGGAATAATCTGTTGGTGAAGAAACTGAAGAAAGTAATGTTGCTGTCCTTCTTAACTTTTAGCAGAAGCCCTAACAGTGCTTAAAATCGACTGAATGGTTAGCAATAACGAAGATGCCACAGGATAGCCAATGTGGTCTGTTAAATCTTCTGGAATGGGTGCTACCTTGTTCCACAAAGTAGGTATATACAGCACCATACCAACTATTATTCACATGTGCACGACTAGTATAGGGTTGCTGCATTCTCCCTCACATAGAAAGCAAAAATCCAAAAGATCCTACAGCACCATGAAATGAAGCAATCTTTTATTAGAACATGAGGATCCAAGCCATGACAAACAGCAATATATTTTAGGTTTATTCACCCTTAATCATGTTTAGCATGATTAAGGGTGAATAAACCCAAAACACTGTTTGTCATGACTTGGATCCTCATGTTCCAATAAAAGATTGCTACATTTCATGGTGCTATGGGATCTTTTGGATTTTTGCTACCTTGTTCCAGGTCCATTAGCCTGGTGACAAGACTAATTGGGGCCCATTTATCAAGCTCCGTAAGGAGCTTGTGGGCCAGTGTTTCTGGCGAGTCTTCAGAATCGCCAGAAACAGCAGTAATGAAGCAGCGGTCACAAAGACCGCTGCTCCATAACCCTGTCCGCCTGCTCTGAGCAGGTGGACAGGAATCGCCGGAATTCAACCCAATCGAGTACGATCGGGTTGCTCTCCGCATTCAGCAAGGTCTTGCGGACCTGATCGGCACTGTTGGATCAGGTCCGCAAGACCTTTAGTAAATAGGCCTAAATGTGTCTTCAACTGATATCAAAAAGGGGGAAATTTATTTAGACATAATGAAATGAATGTATAGGCAAAATATTATCACACTAAATTATTCTATAATATACTATATCTGCTCCATAATATCAGCACATTGGAACAAAATTATTAATGTGAATTTATAATAAATGGTGTTTTTTACACTCACACCGAGGGCAAATACAATGAGACGTCTCTCCAGCTTCTCCAGTTTATTTTATGCACCTGATTATAGTATTTATTTTCTTTCTGGGCCTGTGGGCCCTAGTGCTTATTATTTTAGTATTAGTGTGACTGATGGTTGTCACGAATCATGTGCATGTGATCTCCCGGTCGATGGGTTTATGGTTTATACACTTCTATATGCTTTGATCAATCATTTTATATGAAAAAAGTATATATTCATATCACAGTAAAGATGAGGTCTTTGTGACATGTGACATTTTATTCGCTGATTAGTATTTGATCTATGCATGCTCATATGTCGAGATCAACTAGATCGTACACATTAGTTACCCTACACACACATTTTATTCTAATTAATGTATGGGTGCTGACAGTAGGTCCACATTTTTAGATTTACCATTCTTATACTTTTATACTTGCATTGAGATCCAATTTTATATACTCTTATACTTGCATCTGTTTGCGGTATACGTATACACCATTCATACCATCAATGATTGTTATTTGTCAATATATTGTTGCAATTATAATGTTTTGCTATAATATTTGTCAAATGCTGTTTTACTTGTTATTAATTTATTATTTGCTATTAGTGTGTTTTTTTTAATAATTAGTTTCTGTTAATATTGACATACACATGTACTGATACTGTATTTATGCACATTTGTTTGACTCCTTCCCAGTGGTGGGTGCTATTTGTACACACTTGTCATTATATTAATGAACGTAGTTTTTTTTTACCTACGACCAGGTGCTAGACTCTATGCTTGACACCTATTCCTGTGGGAGGTGTGTACTGATACGGCCCTCCTATTGGTTAGGGTCAATGCCATCTAATACATATATCACATCTAGTGAAGGCGTGTCTTCTATTTAGAATCACAATTACTATTTTATTTTGTGATATATTATTTTTTGTATATGTGGATTTTTGTATATGGCCGGTGTACGTTTAGAATATTGATCTAACAAATGAATGCTTGATCTGATACACAGTGACCAGCATAATTTTTTGGTGATATTTTGTGTTATGTTTTAAGTACAATTATGTTTGTATAGTTGACCTCTTCCCAGCGGTGGGCGGCGTGATTACACACTTGCCTTTTGTATCTAACAAATGTAGATTAGTTCCCACTATGACTAGGTGTTACACTTTTAGTTTGTTATCCACCTGTGTGGGAGGTGTGTACTGACGTTGCCCTACGATTGGCTAGAGGTAATGTTATATAGAGCAAGAGATTTTAATCTCATTTACAGCCTGATGAAACGGCTTTTTATTGCTGAGAAACGCGTTGCTGTTTTTAAATGCACTTTTAAATAAAATAGTCACTTTTTATTACGCTTGCTCTATTGCCAATTTTTATTCCGTCTCCTATGGGGTCTGATTAATCCCGATTGATCCTTATCGAGTCTGTCAACATGTCACCACACACCTCCTTTGGCCGATTGGTGATCAGCTCATCTTCGTGCCTCCCTGTTGTTGAATTGGTGCATTGATTCCATGTGACCGTCCCTGCGGCGTGCCTGGGAGTCTGTCGGGTGACTCTGCTGGTCCCAATCAGCTGTATCTGGCACTCCGGTTGTGCCGCTACTTTTGTGAGTAGTTACCTGCAAGGGTTTGCTATTGTTCTGTTTTACCTCTTGTGCAGACAATATTGTCCTATGTGGCACCTCTTCTTTCTGTTCCTGCAGGATTCTTCTCGACTTTCCATAACATCAAGAGTACGGCCTTCCTTCCTCCTGAAGAGTGTCCTCGCCTTACACAAGCGCACCTCTCCTAAGGCTCCTATGCTCTAGACTTTTTGACACCACCAGCTCCTACTGAGTATGTGCACAATCTCACAGGGTATACATAGGGTATACTAGTCTGTGATTGGATTCTGGAATTCCGGATTTATGAATATGTACCTGTACTACTGAATGCTTAGCATCATTAAGTTGTACAGGTGGAAAACCTGTACAACTGTTTGGAACAGGAAAAGATTTGGATTTCGGAATATTTGAATCTTTAAAATGGGAAAGTTGGGAAAGGACATGACGCCAAGTGTAAACATCAATATCTTATGTAATTTAGGAAATATTTAAAGTGACACTCAAGTCAAAATTAAACTTTTGTGATTCAGAAAGAGCACACAATTTTAAGAATTTTTCAAATTTTCTTCCATTATTAAATTTTGCACAATCTTTTTATATGCACATTTTTTTAACCACTAGCTGCTACTGATTATGTGCTCAATCTCACAGGGTATACGTAGGGTATACTAGTCTATGATTGGATTTTGGAATTCCAGATTTGGGAATATGTACCTGTACTACTAAATGCTTAGCATGATTAAGGGTGAATAAACCCAAAACGCTGTTTTTCATGACTTGGATCCTCAGGTTCCAATAAAAGATTGCTACATTTCATGGTGCTGTGGGATATTTTAGATTTTTGCTACCTTGTTCCAGTCCATTAGCCTGGTGACAAGACTAATTGTGTCTTCAATTGATATAAAAAAGGGGGACATTTATTTAGACATAATGAAATGAATGTATAGGCAAAATATTATCACAATAAATTATTCTATAATATATATCTGTTCCATAATCTCAGCACATTGGAACAAAATGAGTAATGTGAATTTATGATAAATTGTGTTTATTACACTCACACAGAGGGCAAATACAATGAGACATCTCTCCAGCTTCTCCAGTTTCTATGTTATTTTATGCACCTGATTGACTAAACAATTATATAATGATTGCTACCTTAAGTAAAACAGCTTTAGAATAGCTTAGGAGCTCTTAGGGGTAAGAGGCAGAGAAGGCCAGTGACGTAGAAAAGACTAGAGAGACCTTTTAGTGAACTTTGCCTAATGTGTTATCCATAAGATACATTTCCTGCCAGCAAAACACAGCTCCATGAATGCAGATTTTTATCACAATTTCTACAAGTGTTGTTGAGCTTTGCAAAATGGGGTATCTTTGACCCTTGGATCCCAAACAGATACCAGCAGACTAGCACTCCTATACATTCAAGTAGCACAAGAATAAATTGTACAGGTAGAAAACCCTTTATCTAAACTGTTTGGAACCGGAAAAGATTTGGATTTCAGAATATTTGGGAAAGGACATGGACATGGATGTAAACATGGACATGGATGTAAACATCAATATCTTATGTAATTTAGGAAATATTTAAAGTGACACTCAACTCAAAATTAAACTTTCATGATTCAGAAAGAGCACAACATTTTAAGAATTTTTAAAATTTACTTCCATTATCAAATTTTGCACAATCTTTTATATGCACATTTTTTGAACCACCAGCTCCTACTGAGCATGTGCACAATCTCACAGGGTATACTAGTCTATGATTGGATTTTGGAATTCCGGATTTGGGAATATGTACCTGTACCACTGAATGCTTAGCATGATTAAGTGTTAATAAACCCAAAAACATAATTTATGTAAGAACTTACCTGATAAATTAATTTCTTTCATATTGGCAAGAGTCCATGAGCTAGTGACGTATGGGATATACATTCCTACCAGGAGGGGCAAAGTTTCCCAAACCTCAAAATGCATATAAATACACCCCCCACCACACCCACAATTCAGTTTAATGAATAGCCAAGAAGTGGGGTGATAAGAAAGGAGCAAAAGCATCAACAAGGAATTGGAATAATTGTGCTTTATACAAAAAAAATCATAACCACCATAAAAAGAGTGGGCCTCATGGACTCTTGCCAATATGAAAGAAATTAATTTATCAGGTAAGTTCTTACATAAATTATGTTTTCTTTCATGTAATTGGCAAGAGTCCATGAGCTAGTGACGTATGGGATAGCAAATACCCAAGATGTGGAACTCCACACAAGAGTCACTAGAGAGGGAGGGATACAAATAAAGACAGCCAATTCCGCTGAAAAAATAATCCACAACCCAAATCAAAAGTTTTAATCTTTATAAAGAAAAAAATTAAAATTATAAGCAGCAGAATCAAACTGAAACAGCTGCCTGAACTACTTTTCTACCAAAAACTGCTTCTGAAGAAGAGAAAACATAAAAATGGTAGAATTTAGTAAAAGTATGCAAAGAAAACGAAGTTGCTGCTTTGCAAATCTGATCAACAGAAGCTTCATTCTTAAAAGCCCAGGAAGTAGAAACTGTCCTAGTAGAATGAGCCGTAATCCTCTGAGGCGGGGATTTACATCAAAAGCTTTAACCAAGACGCCAAAGAAATGGCAGAAGCCTTCTCACCTTTCCTAGAACCAGAAAAGATAACAAATAGACTAGAAGTCTTTCTGAAATCTTTAGTAGCTTCAACATAATATTTCAAAGCTCTTACCATGTCCATAGAATGTAAAGATCTTTTCAAAGAATTCTTAGGATTAGGACACAATGAAGGGACAACAATTTCTCTACTAATGTTGTTGGAATTCACAACTTTAGGTAAAAATTTAAATGAAGTCCGCAAAACCTCCTTATCCTGATGAAAAATCAGAAAAGGAGACTCACAAGAAAGAGCAGATAATTCAGAAACTCTTCTAGCAGAAGAGATGGCCAAAAGAAACAATACTTTCCATGAAAGTAATTTAATGTCCAGAGAATGCATAGGCTCAAACGGAGGAGCCTGTAAAGCCCTCAAAACCAAATTAAGACTACAAAGAGGAGAAATTGGCTTAATGACAGGCTTGATACGAACCAAAGCCTGTACAAAACAATGAATATCAGGAAGATTAGCAATTTTTCTGTGAAACAGAACAGAAAGAGCAGAGATTTGTCCTTTCAAGGAACTTGCAGACAAACCCTTATCCAAACCATCCTGAAGAAACTGTAAAATTCTAGGAATTCTAAAAGAATGCCAAGAGAATTTATGAGAAGAACACCATGAAATGTAAGTCTTCCAAACTCGATAATAAATCTTTCTAGACACAGATTTACGAGCCTGCAACATAGTATTAATCACTGAGTCAGAGAAACCTCTATGACTAAGCACTAGGCGTTCAATCTCCATACTTTCAAATTTAATGATTTGAGATCCTGATGGAAAAATGGACCTTGAGATAGAAGGTCTGGCCTTAACGGAAGTGGCCAAGGTTGGCAACTGAACATCCGAACAAGATATGCATACCAAAACCTGTGTGGCCATGCTGGAGCCACCAGCAGTACAAATGAACGCTACATTATGATTTTGGAAATCAATCTTGGAAGAAGAACTAGAGGCGGAAAGATATAAGCAGGTTGATAATTCCAAGGAAGTGACAACACATCCACTGCTTCTGCCTGAGGATCCCTGGACCTAGACAGATACCTGGGAATTTTCCTGTTTAGATGAGAAGCCATCAGATCTATTTCTGGAAGCCCCCACATCTGAACAATCTGAAGAAACGCATCTAAGTGAAGAGACCATTCTCCCGGATGTAAAGTCTGGCGACTGAGATAATCCGCTTCCCAATTGTCTATACCTGGGATATGGACCGCAGAAATTAGACAGGAGCTGGATTTCGCCCATTCAAGTATCCAAGATACTTCTTTCATAGCTTGAGGATTGTGAGTCCCACCTTGATGATTGACTAACGCCACGGTTGTGACATTGTCTGTCTGAAAACAAATAAACAGTTCTCTCTTCAGAAGAGGCCAAAACTGAAGAGCTCTGAGAATCGCACGGAGTTCCAAAATATTGATTGGTAATCTCGCCTCTTGAGATTTCCAAACCCCCTGCGCTGTCAGAGATCCCCAGACAGCTCCCCAACCTGAAAGACTTGCATCTGTTGTAATCACAGTCCAGGTTGGATGAACAAAAGAGGCCCCCTGAACCAAACAATGGTGATCTAACCACCAAGTCAGAGAAAGTCGAATATTGGGATTTAAGGATATTAATTGTGATCTTTGTATAATCCCATCACCATTGGCTCAGCATACAAAGCTGAAGAGGTCTCATGTGAAAACGAGCAAAGGGGATTGCATCCGATGCTGCAGTCATGAGACCTAAAACCTCCATGCACATAGCTACTGAAGGGAATGACTGAGACTGAAGGTTCCGACAAGCTGAAACCAATTTCAGACGTCTTTTTGTCTGTTAGAAACAAAGTCATGGATACTGAATCTATTTGGAATCCTAAAAAGGTTACCCTTGTCTGAGGAATCAAGGAACTTTTTGGTAAATTGATCCTCCAACCATGTCTTTGAAGAAACAACACTAGTTGATTTGTGTGAGATTCTGCAGAATGTAAAGACTGAGCAAGTACCAAGATATCGTCCAAATAAGGAAACACAGCTATACCCCGCTCTCTGATTACAGAGAGTAGGGTACCGAGAACCTTTGAAAAGATCCTTGGAGCTGTTGCTAGGCCAAAAGGAAGAGCAACAAATTGGTAATGCTTGTCTAGAAAAGAGAATCTCAGGAACTGATAGTGATCTGGATGAATTGGAATATGAAGATATGCATCCTGTAATTCTATTGTGGACATATACTGCCCTTGCTGAACAAAAGGCAGAATAGTCCTTATAGTCACCATTTTGAATGTTGGTATTCTTACATAATGATTCAAACTTTTTAGATCCAGCACTGGTCTCAAAGAATTCTCTTTCTTTGGAACAATGAACAGATTTGAATAAAACCCCAGACCCCGTTCCAGATATGGAACTGGCACAATTACCCCGGATAACTCCAGGTCTGAAGCACACTTCAGGAAAGCCTGAGCCTTTACTGGGTTTACTGGAATGCGTGAGAGAAACTTCTCACAGGCGGTCTTACCTTGACACCTATTCTGTACCCTTGAGAAACAATGTTCTGGATCCAATGACTTTGGATTGAATTGATCCAAACATCTTTGAAAAATCGTAGTCTGCCCCCTACCAGCTGAGGTGGGATGAGGGTCTCACCTTCATGCGGACTTGGGGGTTGATTTTGATTTTCTAAAAGGCTTGGATTTATTCCAGACTGGAGAAGGCTTCCAATTGGAAACCGTTCCTTTAGGGGAAGGGTCAGGTTTCTGTTCCTTATTATGACGAAAGGAACGAAAACGGTTAGCAGCCCTAAATTTACCGTTAGATTTTTTATCCTGAGGCAAAAAGGCTCCCTTCCCCCCAGTGACAGTTGAAATAATAGAATCCAACTGAGAACCAAATAATTTATTACCTTGGAAAGAAAGAGATAGCAACGTTGACTTAGAAGTCATATCCGCATTCCAAGATTTAAGCCATAAAGCTCTTCTAGCTAAAATAGCTAAAGACATATACCTGACATCAATTCTAATTATATAAAAAATGGCATCACAAATGAAATTATTAGCATGTTGAATTAGCTTAACAATGCTATACACATTAGGATCTGGTACTTGTTGCGCAAAAGTTTCCAACCAAAAAGTTGAAGCCGCAGCAACATCAGCCAAAGAAATAGCAGGCCTAAGAAGATGACCTGAACATAAATAAGCCTTCCTTAGATAATATTCAAGCTTCCTATCTAAAGGATCTTTAAAAGAAGTACTATCTGCCGTAGAAATAGTAGTACGCTTTGCAAGAGTAGAGATAGCCCCATCAACTTTGGGGATCTTTTCCCAAAACTCCAATCTATCAGTCGGCAATGGGTACAGTTTCTTAAACCTTGAAGAAGGAGTAAATGAAGTACCCAGACTATTCCATTCCCTAGAAATTACATCTGAAATAGCATCAGGAACTAGAAAAACCTCTGGAATAACTACATGAGGTTTAAAAACCGAATTTAAACGTTTACTGGTTTTAATATCAAGAGGACTAGTCTCCTCCATATCTAATGCAATCAACACCTCTTTTAATAAAGAACGAATATACTCCATTTTAAATAAATATGAAGTTTTGTCAGTGTCAATATCTGAGGCAGAATCTTCTGAACCAGATAGATCCTCATCAGAGATAGCTAAATCAGAATGCTGTGGGTCATTTAAAAATTCATTGAATTTATGAGAAGTTTTAAAAGAAATTTTACGTTTATTAGAAGGTGGTATAACAGACAGGGCCTTCTGAATAGAATTAGAAACAAATTCTCTCACATTAACAGGAATATCCTGAACATTAGACATTGAAGGAACAACAACAGGTAATGGATTACTACTAATGAAAATATTGTCTGCTTTTGAAAGTTTACAATGACAACTAACACAAACTACAGCCGGAGGAACAGTTACCACAAGTTTACAACAAATTCACTTAGCTTTGGTAGAACCAACATCAGGCAGCAGCATTCCAGATGTAGATTCTGAGACAGGGTCAGATTGAGACATCTTGCAATATGTAATAGAAAAAACAACATATAAAGCAAAAATTATCAATTTCCTTCAGGAATGGGATAAAATGCAAACCAGAAGCAAAAAGAAATAATGACTTAAATAATGTCAAAAATCTGGCACCAAGTATGACGCCCACAATTGACAAAATATTTTTTGGCGCCAAAAACGTCTGCAACAAACACGAGCGTCATAGATGACGCAACTACGTGAAAACTCTCTGCGCCAACTAAAACGCCGGAAATTACGTCATTATGTAAACAAACGTAATTCTCGCATCAAAAAAGTCTTGCGCCAAAAATGACGCAATAAATTATAGCATTTTGCGCTCCCACAAGCCTAACAGCCCGCAATTTAGAAAGAAAGTCAATTTGAAAAATTTTCAGGTAAGAAAAAATGTATTCATATGTATTTCCCAAAATTAAACTGACAGTCTGTAAGAAGGAAATATACTGATTAACTGAATCATGGCAAATATAAGTATAAAACATATATTTAGAACTTTACATATAAAGTGCCAAACCATAGCTGAGAGTATCATAAATAAAAGAAAACATACTTACCAAAAGACACTCATCTACATAAAGTAGATAGCCAAACCAGTACTGAAATGAGAATCAGTAGAGGTAATGGTATATAAGAGTATATCGTCGATCTGAAAAGGGAGGTAGGAGATGAATCTCTATGACCGATAACAGAGAACCTATGAAATAGATCCCCGTTAGGATGACCATTGCATTCAATAGGTAATACTCCCTTCACATCCCTCTGTCATTCACTGCACTCTGAGAGGAACCGGGCTTCAGCATGTTGAGAAGCGCATATCAACGTAGAAATCTAGCACAAACTTACTTCACCACCTCCATAGGAGGCAAAGTTTGTAAAACTGAATTGTGGGTGTGGTGGGGGGTGTATTTATAGGCATTTTGAGGTTTGGGAAACTTTGCCCCTCCTGGTAGGAATGTATATCCCATATGTCACTAGCTCATGGACTCTTGACAATTACATGAAAAAAATGCTGTTTGTCATGACTTGGATCCTCATGTTCCAATAAAAGATTGCTACATTCCATGGTGCTGTGGGATACAAAATCACTGATAGCAAATTTAAAGCAGAAGAAATATTTATAGACCTAATTCTTATCTTATTTTAAGCAGCTGATTCACTGTACAATTATTCGAGGGTTAAACTTTAGTGAATTTGTTGCATAAGAATGGAAGAAAATGGAATTCGCTAGTGAATGCTATAGAGTGTATTCATTTGACATGTGCACAAACCAAAATGTGTTTTGGACTAATTGTTCATAATGACATTTTTATTTTTATTTTGTATGATAATCGCTTATGGAGTCTTTCAAAATTACTTTGTTAAGGAAAACCAGTTTGTCCTATCGGGAACATCTTCAGGGCAGGAGTGGAACAGTTGAACAGCATTGCTACTGCTACCAGCCAGCAGCAGCAAAAATAATATTTTTTTAAAGGGCAACTAAAGTAAAAATGTAAGTTTTATGATTCCGATAGAACATGCAATTTAAATAAACTTTCAAATATTCTTCCATTATCAAAGTGTGCACATTCTTTTTATATGCACACTTTCTCAGGCTCTAGCTCCTTCTGAGCATCTCCAAAAGTGCACAGTATATACATATATGCATTTTGTGATTAGCTAATGGCTGTCACATGATACAGGGGGACATAAAATTGGATTAACTTTGGAATTTGCCAGAAGATATTCTACTGGTTATTACAAATTCAAAGTAAGTGTTATTGTCTTGTCTTTGTATTGTGTATTTATCTTTTATTCAATTCTACCATATTTAGTAGTCCTTTAAATATTTTTAATGGTAGTCCGGATTGGCCAAGAACAAAACTTTATTTTTTATGATTTTTTTTTAACATTTGTCCGAATCTGAATAGACATTTCCATTATTCATTCTTTAAAATTTTTTTTTGTTTTATACAGTGGGCCAGATTTACTAACAACCCCTCGGCTCTTACAAATTGTTATGTGATCCCTTCTCTTCTCAATCTACACGTCATCACTAGGTTCCCTAATAAAGTCCCACTGTCTACAATATAATTTGTATGCCGACGACACCCAAATCCACTTCTCTGCACCAGACCTATCTCCTTCCTTGCTAACCCGTGTCACTAACTGTCTCTCTCACATCTCTAACTGGATGTCCTCTCACTACCTCAAGCTAAATCTCTCCAAAACTGAGCTCCTTATTTTCCCCCCTTCCTCAAAACTCTCCACCCCCAATCTCTCTATAACTGTCGACAACTCCATCATTACCCCTACCCCACACGCCCCATGTCTCTGGGTCACATTTGACTCAGATCTTTCTTTCACTCCTCACATTCAGTCCTTGGCTAAAGCCTGCCACTTCCATCTTAAAAACATCTCTAAAATTAGACACTTCCTTACACAAGACACAACTAAGATTTGAATCCACTCTCTTATTCTTTCCCGCCTTGATTACTGCAACTCTGTCCTCTCTGGTCTCCCCACCTGCCGCCTAGCTCCTTTACAATCCATAATGAATGCCTCTGCCAGATTCATCTTCCTTACACTTCGCTCTTCATCTGCTGCACCTCTCTGCCAATCCCTTCACTGGCTTCCTCTTGCCTCTAGGATCAAAACACAAAATTCTCATTCTGACATACAAAGCCCTCAACTGCACTGCTCCCCCCTATATCTCAGACCTTGTCTCCAGATACTCTCCCTCCCGTCCCCTTTGCTCTGCTCATGACCTCCTACTCTCCTCCTCTCTTGTCACCTCATCACACTCCCGTTTACAGGACTTCTCCAGACTGGCTCCCATCTTGTGGAACTCTCTGCCTCGCTCCACAAGACTCTCTTCAAGTTTTAAAAGCTTCAAGTGCTCCCTAAAGACTCTACTGTTCAGTGATGCATACAACCTACACTAACCTTTCCTAATACCAGTTCCTCTCCTCCATTGCTATCCCCTGAACCCCCTTAGCATGTAGGCCTAAGAGTCCAGCTGTTTGTAGATCACCTTCTTAAGAGCTGACTACATTAGTGCAACTTTTGGCAGGGCCCTCTACCCATTTGAGCCCTATAACTGTTTTTTTGTACTCCCCCTTTGTTTATAGCACTGCGGAATCTGTTGGTGCTCTACAAATAACAATAATGTGATTGTCTGGCGCTCATTAACCAGTGTGTGGGCTTCAGTGAATGGGCTTCATAGAATATCATAGGAATTGGAAAGGCTGTAAGTGCCGCTACCTGTGAGTATAAGATTAAAAAAACAAACAGTTTTATTGACACTTATTATTGCAGTAATTCTGACTTGCTAAATATATCCTCAGCAGTTCTGTAGAAATATCTGTAGCACAACATTAGACGTTATATAAAGAACAAAGGAAAAACCTGTCATGTAAATCAGCTTGTCTGTCAATGGGCAACAAAGGACGGATCCTGCAATGAACTCGAATGTTTCCTTTCAGTTCCTACATTTATAAGAAAAATGTGGAGCATTATTATGTAGAAATACTCTTAAAAGTACAGTTTACTATGCACAAAGCCAAACTTAAAGTCACATGAAACCCCAAATATTTCTTTCATGGTTTAGATAGAGAATACAATTTTAAACAACATTCCAATTTACTTCTATTATCTAATTTGCTTCATTTTTTTTATATCCTTTGTTAAAGAAATAGCAATGCACATGGGTGAGCCAATCACACAAGGCATCTATGTGCAGCCACCAATCAGTAATTACTGAGCCTATTTAGAAATGCTTTTCAACAAAGTATATCAAGAGAATGAAACAAATTACATAATAAAAGTAAATGTTTAAAATTGCATGCTCTTTCTAAATCATGAAAGAAAAAAAATTGGGTTTCATGTCCCTTTTAACAATAAAGTTATTTGTGTAAAAAAAAAAATCATTAAAAAAAACAGTAAAGTTTTTAAATGGAATGGAATTTGTTTGCCATTTTAACTGTTTTCATTTTTACAAATACCATAACTTGATGTACTTACGATTAAACTATTATGTAATATTTTTCTTCTTTGCTTCTCTGAGTCATATCTCTCACTCATATCTTGTAATGCCTCATGAAGCACAGAAACCGTGTCTTGAAGTTCTTAAAATAAAGGTAAAGTAATAGCAATGTGTAATTACTGTTTTGTCATTTCATCTTTCTTCTTTGTTAATCTCAGTGTTCCTCAATATGTTGATGTGCAAGCAATATGTTAATTGTAAGTAACTGACAGGAAGTATAGCAAGTTAATTGTATATGGATCTTCAACTGCAGATCTAGATGGAATGTTTCACTCAGCACCTGCTTATCATATGTAGAAGAGAAGCGTATGGCTTGGAGTGATTTAATATATCTTGAAAAGAACAGAGTGACACAGGTTAAAACCTGGAGCAGTCTCTTACAGAATCAGCTGTTAGAGAAAACAGGAACCCAAGGGGTTAAATAATTCAGGTAGGAGTTTAAA